>NC_043700.1:103311985-103318144 GCF_006229205.1 Suricata suricatta | reverse complement strand
ATGAACATTGGGGTACATGTGCTCCTATGCATCAGCATTTCTGTATCTCTTGGGTAAATCCCTAGCAGTGCTATTGCTGGATCATAAGGGAGTTCTATGGATAGTTTTTTGAGGAACCTCCACACTGTTTTCCAGAGTGGCTGCACCGGTTTACATTCCCACCAGCAGTGTAGGAGGGTGCCCGTCTCTCTACACCCTCGCCAGCATCTATAGTCTCTTGATTTGTTCATATTAGCCACTCTGACTGGTGTGAGGTGGTATCTCAGTGTGGTTTTGATTTGTGTTTCCCTGATAATGAGTGATGTTGAGCATCGTTTCATGTGCCTATAGATATCTTTAATATTATGTCAATCACCCATTCTTTTTTTAAAATGTACATGAAAATTATATGGTAAATACTTTTAAAGACATTTTTGATCTCTTGGGCCAAATTCTTGATAGGCTGCTCTTTTAATAGTCCCAGGAGCAACAAAAAGGTATCTGCTGTTTTCAAGGGCAATCTGCTCATTAGCAATGGAGCTGATATGGCAATTTAAAGCATTTCCAATTCAGCCCTGACTAAAATAGACACAACTGGATTACCTTGCTGAATTTCACATAGCTGTTTCAACACACAATTTAATGACTTAAGGATGAAACATCCAATCTTGTTAAGCAGGGCAGTTGGGTAGCCATATAACTTAGTAATAGAATCGTTTAAGAGCTACCATATGTATGTAATGTACTTCAAAGGAAAGCATTAAGGCACCGTGATGAAGATGAACAAGTAGTTTTTAAGATGAAATATGTTGCAGACATGTGTTTACATCGCTACATGTGTTTTGGTTAAAATTTTTTAGATTTCCTTATTTATTGAAAGCATAAAATAACAACATAATTTATATATCTGAATGTTTGTATGCACATGTATAACTTAAAATAAAATTCTGATGAATCGCCTCACATTAAACTATTTTAAATTAAGACTATCCTATGGCTGTAGAGACTTGGATAATTTGGACCACAAGAGATACTGGCCTTAGTGCTGTGGAATAAGGGGATGAAAAGGAAAGCTGGCGCCAGAGCTGAGGAAATGAACCTGGCTTTATGTCTGGATTCCCAACAGAGCCGTGGCCAGCATCCAATGTACGATGTCCAAAGGGTGATGAACACAGCCTGACAGCCCCGCATGACGGAGCAAGGAAGGGTTGTAAGAAGTAACAATAGCCAGTATAGGGTAGATGGCCATATCATGGTTCCAGATGGCCTCTCTCTAAGCCAGAATTAAAGAGAGCAAGCTGTAGCTCCCAGAACCTGAGCCAGGGCCCCCAGTTTCTAGACTCAGCAGGAGATATTTCTGTGAAAGCCAGAAAAGCAGTTTTTAATATTGTGTGTGTGCTTTGGAATCAGTTAGACCTGGATTATAATCCTGACTCTCCCACATACTCATCATGTTTTGTAACTTCTTTAAGGTTAAACTCCATAAATCTCAGTTTTATCACTGGTAAAGTGGAACTAATAATACCGCAAAAGATTTTGTTGAGGATTAAATGATGTATAGTGGAATCTAGTGGTTAAGAAAAAGGGATTAAGAATATAAAGATTACACATAAAGGTTCTGGAGCTAGACTCCTTGAATTTGGATGCCAGCCAGTTACTGAAGGCATTTTGCTTAACACTCTGTCTTCTTATCCCTAAGAACGGGATGCTAATGCACCTCTCTTAGGGTTTGTTGTTAGAGCAGTGCCTGGTAGGTGAGAGTAATCAACAAAGTTAATTATCACTACCTATAACATTATATCAATGGACGAAGGATTTTCTTAGTGTTGCTATTATTCTTTTTAATAAGGCCAGTCATGAAGATAGCAAAACATGATGGTGAGTAGGATGAGAAAGTTGCGAATATCAAGTACCTGTGACCTCAGGACTCACTCTAGGCTTTAAAACCACAAGCCTCATCCGAGAGATGTTGGTGGAGTCTATGTGTTCATGTGCCATTTGCCATCATCAGGAGTGATTGCTCATTTGAGTAGTGAGAGTTGCTGCTAACTGGAAGGTCCATAAGCCAAGGTTTATCAAGGTGGGGGAGGAGTGAGGAAATAGAAGACCGTGTGGTCAGTTTTATAAGTTTTAAGAAGAAAACCATATGTGTCTGCTTAGAATTTTGTTATTTCTTTCTCAGAATTATTGCTTCATTCTGGCTTGTTCTGTTCCACTAAGAAGCTCCTGAAGATGTGTCAGAATAAGTCCTCACTGGGACCATCACTTTAAATGCATTTTTCGGATTTACACTAAGGAACACTACTAGACAGTTTCTCAATGTCCTCATTTCCTAAGCTATAAAATGGAAGCGATGAATGAAAAATTCTGTAAGACTCTTTCAGTTCATAAACTATATGATTCTATGATCACACACCATATTTGGCTTTTTCTAGAATACCACCTTCAGAGACCAGGACATATGATTGTTGTAACCCTATTTTAATAAAGTCCTTATGGAGCTCGACGGAACTAAACACTATTGGATTAGGTCCAAGGTAGTTAAAACGAAGTTCTGTGATATAGTGGGCACTATTCTGTAGAGATTTTAGTTTATAACATGTGTGCATTAAATAATGCAATTTATAATAGACTAAAGCCTGAGGGAGATCTATCTTTCAGTATGTTCTGTCTTACCATTTTCTCTTAGGCAGTTAGAATTGTCTGTGAAGGAAGTTATCTTGAAACTTCTATCAATGGTTTCTATTAAAACCTTCTTACTTCAACTTAATGTTTAAGCCTTATACCTGTTCTTAGGTCTGTGTCAGGCAAATTCTGACATATTCTTTCTTGTAAATATCATATGTCTCAATAATCATTATTACTTCTTCAAAAGACTTTGCTTTGTTTTTCCCCTCTGATGTATTATGTTACAATAACAATAACTGACATCTCCTGGGCAGATGTGCCCAGCCCTGTGCTCTGTGTATTATATGCATGATCTCATTTAATTTTCACAGGAGCTTTACAAGGCAGTGCTATCATTACTTCCATCTTATGAAAGGGCAAATTAAGCTTTGGAAAGTTGCATCTCTTGCTCCAGGTCACACACGTGGTATAGTTAGGACCTCAACTACTAAGTTCACACCTTTAATCGCTCTGAGATGAGCGTGAGGGAAACTCTGACAATGAGGAAGGCAAAGCTTCTGAATTTATTATTTTATTTTTAAAATAGTTTATTGTCAAATTGGTTTCCAGATAACACCCAGTGCTCTTCCCCACAAGTGCTCTCCTCCATCACCACCACCTCTTTTCCCCCTCCCCCTCCCCCTTCTACCCTCAGTTCATTTTCAGTATTCAATAGCCTCTCAGGTTTTGCGTCCCTCTCTCTCCCCAACTCTCTTTCCCTCTTCCCCTCCCCCTGGTCCTCCATTAGGTTTCTCCTGTTCTCCTGTTAGACCTATGAGTGCAAACATATGGTATCTGTCCTTCTCTGCCTGACTTATTTCGCTTAGCATGACACTCTCGAGGTCAATCCACTTTGCTACAAATGGCCAGATTTCATTCTTTCCCATTGCCATTTAATACTCCATTGTATGTATAAACCACATCTTCTTGACCCATTCATCAGGTGATGGACATTTAGGCTCTTCCTATGATTTGGCTATTGTTGACATTGCTGCTATGAACATTGGGGTACATATGCCCCTATGCATCAGCACTTCTGTATCCCTTGGATAAATCCTTAGTAGTGCTATTGCTGGGTCATAAGGGAGTTTTACTGATAGATTTTTGAGGAACCTCCACACTGTTTTCCAGAGCGGCTGCACCAGTTTACATTCCCACCAGCAGTGTAGAGGGTGCCCGTCTCTCCACACCCTCGCCAGCATCTATAGTCTCTTGATTTGTTCATTTTAGCCACTCTGACTAGTGTGAGGTGGTATCTCAGTGTGGTTTTGATTTGTATTTCCCTGATGATGAGTGATGTTGAGCATCATTTCATGTGCCTATAGCCCATCTGGATGTCCTCTTTGGAGAAGTGTCTGTTTATGTCTTCTGCCCATTTCTTCACTGGGTTATTTGTTTTGTGGGTGTGGAGGTTGGTGAGCTCCTTGTAGATTTTGGATACTAGCCCTTTATCTGAGATGTCATTTGCAACTATCTTTTCCCATTCTGTCGGTTGCCTATTAGTGTTCTTGATTGTTTCCTTTGCAGTGCAGAAGCTTTTTATCTTGATGAGGTCACAATAGTTCATTTTTGCTTTCATTTCCCTTGCCTTTGAGGCTGTGTTGTATAGGAAATTGCTTCAGTTGAGGTCAAGGACGTTGTTTCCTACTTTCTCCTCGAGGGTTTTGATGCTTTCCTGTCTCACATTCAGGTCCTTCAGCCATTTTGAGTTAATTTTTGTGTATGGTGTAAGAGACTGGTCTAGTTTCATTCTTCTGCACGTTGCTGTCCAGTTCTCCCAGCACCACCTGCTAAAGAGGCAGTCTTTTTTCCAACGGATACTCTTTCCTGCTTTGTCAAAAATTAATTGGCCATACATTTGTGGGCCCAGTTCTGGGTTTTCTATTCTATTCCATTGTTCTATGTGTCTGTTTTTGTTCCAATATCATACTGTCTTGATGATGACAGCTTTGTAGTAGAGGTTAAAGTCTGGAATTGTGATGCCTCCCGTTTTGGTTTTCTTCTTCAATATGACTTTGGCTATTTGGGGTCTTTTGTGATCGCATACGAATTTAAAGATAGCTTGTTCTAGCTTTGAGAAGAACACTGGTTTTCTGGAGCAGCCTGTGAACGCAAGCCTTAATATCCGAAAGAGTTGTCCTCCTTGGAAGCACACAGACATGCACACCTAGGTCCTTACTCACTTAGATTTCTGACTTTACTCACCCATGTGGGAAGCAGACCTGCACATTGAATCCTTCCATTTAGAAAGTCTGCCTTGTGCCCCTTGATGTTGGATGCTCACTCGAAACCACTCCGTGTTTTCTCTGTCAGTGGACCCAAACTCAAACCCATCTTGTGTGTCTTTTCCAGTTGGTGATTAACATGCGCCTCTCTTATTAACTAGGGTCAGCTTCTCTGGACAATGACTGCTTATCTCTTTGAAGTGGCCTCCTCAGGCTCTGTAGAATGAAATTTTCATATGCCAAACAACCCATATTTTAAGTCAGACCATCCGAAATGTGTCCTTAAAATTTGGTGAAAATCCGTCCAGCCATTTTCTTATGATATGGTATAGAAATAGACAAGAAGTCACAAACTTCCCTTTATTATGGTAATAAATCCCTTATGCTCCCCTGCTCTCACCTTTAGGGGAAAAGAGACAGAGAGACAGAGAGAGAGAGAAAATTTACAAAATGAGAACACACTTGACACACTGTCCGTTTCTTGCCTTTTTTAACCTACTTATCACTATATCTGAGGTGGGTTTGTGTTTCCTATCAGTCCACAGTTTGGCCTTTGTGTCTGTGGTATAAACACTTGTTCAATTTCATTTGTGAATATACTGGGGACTAAATTTATAATAATCTTTTCTTTCCAAAATAAAGTCTTAAAAATTTTTTTAAATATGTTTTATTTATTTTTGAGAGACAGAAAGAGACGGCGTGAGGAGGGAGGGTCAGAGAGAGAGGGAGATACAGAATTTGAAGCAGGCTTCAGGCTCTGAGCTAGCTGTCAGCACAGAGCCCAATGCGAGGCTCAAACCCACGAACCGTGAGATTATGACCTGAGCTGCTGAACCCGGATGCTTAACCGATTGAGCCACCCAGGTGCCCCTAAAATAAAGTCTTAATTTCTGTTAAAAAAAAAATAGAGAGAGAAGAATGCTGGTGCAATTTTGATGGGAATTGCATTGAATGTGTAGATTGCTTTGGGTAGTAATGACATTTTCACAATGTTTATTCTTTCAATCCATGAGCATGGAATGTTTTTCAATTTCTTTCATAAGTTTTCTATAGTTTTCATTATATAGGTCTTTTACATCCTTGGTTAGATTTACTTCTAGGTATTTTATTGTTTTTCGTGCAATTGTGAATGGAATCAGTTTCTTGATTTCTCTTTCTGCTGCTTCATTATTGGTGTATAGGAATGCAATCATCACCTTGATACCCAAACCAGACAGAGACCCAGCAAAAAAAAAGAGAACTACAGATCAATATCCTTAATAAATACAGATGCAAAAATACTCAACAA
>NC_043700.1:103183955-103311885 GCF_006229205.1 Suricata suricatta | reverse complement strand
CTCAATGGGGAAAAACTGAGAGCTTTCCCCCTGAGATCAGGAACACGACAGGGGTGCCCACTCTCAACACTGTTGTTTAACATAGTGCTGGAAGTCCTAGCATCAGCAATCAGACAACAAAAGGAAATAAAAGGCATCAGAATTGGCAAAGAAGAAGTCAAACTTTCACCTTTCGCAGATGACATGATACTCTGCATGGAAAACCCCATCAACTCCACTAGAAGCCTTCTAGAACTGATCAATGAATACAGTAAAGTTGCAGGGTACAAAATCAATGTACAGCTTCTGAATTTAGATGTGTGACCTTCACTAATAGAGCAACTGCAAAATTTTCAAGTATGTTTTATTTGAGCATTGTAGATGTTTGTAGAACTTGGGGATTCTTTTTTGTGGCACATATTTTGCTTTCCTTAAGTCCATTCACTCTATTTTTCTCAGATAGAGCTTAAATTTATTTTTTATCAAAACTAACAATTCATCCATGCTTTTAGAAAGTTTGGTAATTATTTCTATTGAGAAATGGCTTATAAAACTTCCCTGGAGGATATTCGCCTTTTATGCTCTTGAAAAATAAATTATTTTGAGTTCCTTCTGTCCTCAAAGAGCTATTATTACTAGCTAAATCCTTAGCGTCACAAATAGGCCAAAGGGTAAGAGGCTTTTATTGATACTGTTCATTAAAATATTCATAACTAGGAATTTAAGATGCATTCCCTGTTGAGTGTAATCAAGCCATTATTCCATGTGTGTATCTTTACCTTCCTATTTTTTAAAGTAATTTTTTGAAGTATAAAAAGTACTAAACTTTACAAATGAAATGTGTACTTTGGCTTTGTGTAAGGTGAGAGATGGGAGAGGGCATGTAGTGATAGGAGCTTTTCTCCCCCTGATGTGCCCAATTATTAAACCAAAAATGGAGACATGGTATAAGGCACTGGGCTAGGTATTGTGGTGGATACAGGAAAATAAAAGAATATGTGGTCTCTGGAACAACAGGACACATATTTTAAAGAATAAAGGGAAGGGCAACTCATAATGTCTCAAAAGAATGGTGACAATACTAAATGCTTTAGAGAGAGGATTTTACATGGGATTGTTATGCGAGATGCAACAGAAGAGGTGACAGTTGATCTCTCCCATGAAGAAAGAAGGGGAACTAGACGAAGGGAGGGATACACTTAACTAAAGCCAGAGGCAGAACCATGACAGCAAGAGATGCTCAGGACAGTGACTAAGTCCTCTAGGCTTAAGAGGAAAGTGTGTGTAAGGACAAAGGAAAAAATGAGAAGGGTAGCTTATATTCTGGTAGTAAAGAAATTTGAATGCTAATTAAAGAATCTTGGATCTTTGTCAACAAAGAAGCACTAAGAATTTGAAAGTGGACAAATGATATCATGTTGCTTAAGGATAATTTTTAAAGATAAGTAAAATCATGATTTTTCAACAAGATACAAGATAAACATGTATTAAAGATTTAATTGAACTTACAATAAGGGAAAAAGGCAGATGTCCAAAAGAGAATTCAAAGAACAGACACAGTTATTGATCCGAAATGCTGAAATACAGGTGCAAATGGAAGTAAAGCTGGTTTTTTTTGAAACAGGGAGACTATCTCTCCACTGCACAGAATTTATTGACATGTCTGTAGACAAGACTTATTTTGCATGTTTAAAAATATTTAATTATTTATTTTTTTTTTATTTTAGAGAGAAAGGGTGTGAGTGGAGAGAGGGGCAAAGGGAGAGAGAGAAAGAGAGGAGAGAGAGAGAGAGAGAGAGAGAGAGAGAGAGAGAGAATCTTAAGCAAGCTCCATGCTCAGCAGAGCCTGATGTGGGGCTTGGTCCCAAGACCCTGGGATCATGACTAAGCCAAAAATCAGAAATCAGAAGTTGTATGCTCAACCAACTGAGCCATCCAGGCACCCCTAGTTTGCATTTTTATTAGCTATCTCCAACATTTAATGTTGTACGAACCAGAAATCCCAGAAGAGTGTACAGTGTTGCGCAGATTGGATTGAAAAGAAGACTGGCGGTTGTTTTCTTTTTAAATAATTTTTATTTTTGACAGAAAGAGTGTGTGCAAGTGGGGCCGTGACAAAGAGAGAGGGAGAAAGAGGATGGAAGCAGGCTCTGCACTGACAGCAGACAGCCTGACAACATGGGGCTCAAACTCATGAACCGTGAGATCATGACCTAAGCTAAAGTCAGAGGCTTAACCAACTGGGCCACCCAGTCTGGCACCCCAGACTAGAAGTTTTTACAGGGATGGTTAGTAGTTTATAATGTGAATAGTATGGGAATAAGGAAGAAGAAATACAAGGTAGACAAGTAAACAAGTTGCCTGGATGTACTTGCATTATCAACCATGAAATTACAAGGAGGAAGGAGTATCCGTGATGAGTCTGAGTTTCTAACTTGGATCATTGGTTTAGCAGTGGCATATTGACAGAGTTTTTAAAAATTATGTAAATCAGTTTTATACGGAGTCTGAGGTGCCATTTAAATGGAAATGTCCAATTGTGTTCTTTTTCTTTTCTTCCCACAGTGAGGACTGCATGATGCTGTTGTTTACTAATATGCTTTCTTTTTTTTAATTTGTTAATATTTATTTATTTTTGACCGAGAAAGACAGAGTACAAGCAGGGGAGGAGCAGAGAAAGAGGGAGATGCAGAATCTGAAGCAGGCTTCAGGCTCTGAGCTGTAAGCACAGTCTGACATGGGGCTCGAACTCACTATGAGATCATGACCTGAGCCAAAGTTGAACGCTTAACCAACTGGGCCACCCAGGCACCCCACTAATATGCTTTCTTTAGGAATTTAAACTCTGCTAGAATGGTGGGTCCTCCTCTTGTGAGGTAAAACTTTTGGAATGCTAAGTAGAACACGTGCAAAAGGTCTATTACACAGCAACATACAGGATCTTTTCATTGTATGAAGCATTTTGCTACCAGAAACTCCCTGAAATAAAAATATAGTTCCTTGAAGAGAAGATCTTCCTTTTTGAGGCCAAAGTTCTCAGATTAATAGGGTAAAGAAAGAACAGAGTCCAGAGAAAATGTGACTTGAGGCTGGTGAATTTGGGGGTTGGAAAATAACAAATACTTACTGTGTTTTTTATGTGTATGGCATTATGCTAGGCGGTTTCCTGACATTAGTTCCTATAAACCTCACAGAAACCCACTGAGATAGGTAATGTTAATATCTCTATTTACCAATAAGAAAACTAAGAGAGTTTAAGTTACTTGCCACGGCTCACAGAACTAGTAACTTCAGCATCAAGAGTAAGCTTGAGTGCATGCCTGGGTGGCTCAATCAGTTGAGTGTCAGACTTCGGCTCAGGTCATGATCTCACAGTTCATGGGTTTGAGCCCTGTGTCAGGCTCTGTGCTGACAGCCTAGAGCCTGGAGCCTGCTTCAGATTCTGTGTGTGTATGTCTCTCTCTCTGCCCCTCTCCTGCTCATGCTCTGTCTCTGTCTCTCAAAGATAAATAAAATGTAAAAAAAAAAAAAGAAAAAAAAAAGACTAAGCTTGGGCTGGTGATCCAGACACCCCACAGATTCAACCTGACCCCACTGCTACTTATGATGAGTGATTAGTTTGTAGTTGTGGCTCAGCAAGAGAAGGCGGAGTGAGGATAAAGATCACAGTGAGAATTCCTGCTCAGAAATTTTGAGGGGAGGTAGGTACTGAATGTCTGGAGACAGGGAAATAGAGGTATACAAGGAAAGAAGGATCATTCCAAGCAGAGAATCAGGGGGATTTGAATTCAAGAGAATAAAGAATATGAAATTCAATTTTAAGATCCGGTCTTTGTGTAGTATTGTTTCTTTTCTAAAAATTGTTATGGTAATGACTAGAAGTTTGGGCAATAAAACCCTGCCCATGAATTTCTAATTGTCTCTTCAATTCACTAAGCAGTTTAACCCTGAGCAGGGTGCTCTTTCTGTGCTATAGTTTTCTCTATTGTAAAATGGGGATGAGAGCTTTATACCTTTATTGTGTGGAAGCAGTGAGCTGAAGTGTAAAGCACTTAGAACAATGCCTGGAACTTAGGTAAGCACTCAATGCACATTTGCTGATATAATTATCACTCATTATATTAATGAGGCAATTCACTTTCCAGAGGATTTGAATACATCACGGTCGTATTAGTCAGGTTTCTCCAGAGAAATAGAACCATAGGATGTGTATATGTAAAGATATTTCTTTTAAGGAATTGGCTCATGTGATTGTGAAGGTTTAGTTAGTCCAGAATCTGATAAGGAAGGCTGGCTGGCTGGCTGGAGACCCAGGAAGAGCCAATATGGCAGCTGACGTCCAGTTTCTTTTTGTTGGAAGAGGCCAGTCTTTTGCTCCTGTCAGTACTGTGACTGGTTGGATGAAACCCACCCACATCATGAAAGACAATATACTTTACTCAAAGTCCACCCATTTAAATGTTAACTTCATTCAATAACACTACTGTGGAAATATCTAGAATAATGTTTAACCAATGTCTTAACTCAGGCTGCTATAATAAAATACCATAGACTGGTGGTTTAAATAACAAAATTAATTTCTCATAGTTCTGGAGGCTAAGAAGTCCAAAATCAAGGTGCTGGTAGTTTCAGGGTCCGGTGAAGGCTCTTCCTGGTTTGTGGATGGTTACCTTCTTGTGGTATCTGCATATTGTGGGAAGAAGGGGAGAGGAAGAGAGAGAGAGAAAGAGAGAGGGAGAGTGCACTCTAGTCTCTTCATCTTTTTATAAGGACATTAATCTCATCATGGGGGGCTCAGAACCTCAATAATCCTAATTACTTCCCAAAGACCTCATCTCTTAGTATCATCACATTGGGAGTTAGAATTTCAACATGTGGGTTGGGCAGGGAGCTTGGAGGAGACACAAACATTGAGTTTGTAACAACCAAATAACTGAAAACTGTGGTCTACCTAAGTTAACACACCAAATTAGCCATTACAGTGGTTTATCACCTCAGCCTTTGCAATCCAGGACTTGACTACTTCGTGCACTTCTTTAGTACCATAGAAAAATGTACTTATCATTGCATGCTACAAATCAATCATTTCTTGTCAGAATATGTCTTTTAGAGTGTGCTTCTTTCATCCTTTTGTCTTATATTTTAAAAGATGTTTTCCTCACATCTTACATATTTAACGAGTGGAGCCAGATGCTAAACAGGAGGTCTAGACTTCTGGGGAGGTATTCCAAAGCTTACTCTTTAAAACACGTACATGTATATGGTCAATGCTTATTCCTAATTCATAGTGAACCTACCCAGGAACAAAAGCAAATGAAGCTAATGGAAATTTATTCAGATTAGATTTTAAGTTTTATACAATCGTGTGTGAAATTACTGTGTGCTTCTTTCTGCAAATTTTGAAGAGCTTCAAACTGTGATGCTAGCACTGCTACTATTCTAAAATATCTATTGTGAGATCCTTCATTTTTTTCAACCAGGCTCTTTCTTGAGCATAGCTGTTCTCGTTCTGTGGCTGAGCCCTTGCTATATACACCTTTGGAAATGCTGCAGGAGCGTGCGTCCATCTGTTTATCTATTAATTATTCTGAGTCCTTATTGAGTGGCTCATTCTTCATTCAGGGATCTCTGGAGTGTATCTCAGTCATAGCCAGTATGCTACTTTTATGAGTACAGTTTTTGGTATTTGTTTTACCATGAAATTCTCAGGTAAGAAATGTATTTGTCCAAGGTTAATAAAAAGGTTTACGACAGAGTTGGTATTTCAGCTTAAGTCCAATAGTACAGTATGGCCTCCCTTAGCACCTGGTTGGAAGTTCTTTTTTCCCCACATGTTGACTTGATACTAATTTTAAACACATTTTTTTCTTTTCAAAGTATTTTAAAATGTGAAATTAATGCAGGCTGACTGGACTAAACAATGAAAAAAATTACTAAAGGAAAGCTAACAATTTCCTCCCACCACCCTGAGGAAAGCAATGCCAACAACTTAATGTGCACTCTTTGACCCCTCTCCAAGGTTATAGAAACACACACAGTTTAGTGTTTTTACATGTGGCACCACACACATTAATCTGTTATTTGTTTTTCCTTATTTAACAACATATTGTGGACAACCTTCCAGGTCAACAGGTATATTTCTCATTTTTAAAATAGCTACTGGTTTAAGCTGAGTTTCCCCAAAAAGCCAGAGACAAAGGCTGGTCTGCAGACAGTTTGTTCTGGAAAGCTATCCCAAGGACCAGCAATGGAGGATGAGTAAGAATAAATAGGGGAAAAGGGAACGTCATCCAGTGGTTCACTACCAAACTGGCCAGAACTGTGGGAACCAGGACTTGTGTGGGGAGGAGCAGGGTGCATCACAGAGTTATCTGCTCACTGGACAGACGAGAACCCATTTATATACTAGCTCCTACTCTCTAAAACACCCTGTGTTCTTTTCAATTGCAGGTTTGCACCTGTGTTGAAGTGGCTGTGATTCTGCAAATGTTCCAAATGTTGATGACCCAGACTCTGGGCACAAATCAAGAAATATGTGATGCAGCTGAAGGAGGGTGCTGTCAATTATATATCTATAAGCAGCTGGTTGCTACAGCAACAGCTGGAGTAAAATGTGGACTGAAAGGATGTGAGATGATATCCGACAGATGTCTAAAACAACTGCATAATGTTCTATAATGTGTATGTACCACATTTATTTAACTATACACAGTTGGATAGATATTTGTGTTGTTTCCACTTTTATTTTTGCCACCACAATGTTGCACTGAGCATCCTTACACATATATTCTTATTAGCTGGTGCTTTTAGCGCTATTTAGCACAGTCCCCAAAGTGTATTGCTGGTTTGAAACACTTTTCATCTGTTAACTCACCCAGTCCTCCCCCACAGCATACTTATTATTACTGTCCTCATTTTTCACATGAGAAATCAGAGGCACACAGGAATTTAGGAAATGGAAGCAGTTCGAATTTTTTAATGGATAGTGAAAGGTTAGATTCCAAAAATTTCTGGGACTTTAAAAAAGAAAAGATTTTAACACAAAATCAACATATTTTTATTTCTGCAATCTGCAAATGATGTTCCCTTGCAGCCATTAGAGCATCATATCTCCAGAGAAGGGTACAGAGGGTGCCAGAAAGAGGAGGTTCTGATCCAGTAGAATGTTTTTCACACTGCCAAGTTATCTGGAAGGTCGTTCCTGGGGTGGAGTAGAGAGAATGACCCTTAGCTGAAGACTGTAAAGCAGATTGCTTGAGTCGTAATTTTTTTGCAGGAGAGAAGCCCTGGGCCCAGACCAAGATAAGAGAAAACATGTTCAAGAACCCAGCTTATAAATTAGAAGACAGCAGGGGAACTAGCTAGCAGGCAGACACAGAAATGAGCATGTTATAGGGCATGTAATTAGTGCTAGATTACAGAAATCTTTGATAACAAAACATCTCAATTTGCTAGAATTAACCCTCACTTTCAATGTCTGGAATTTAAAGGAAACAGTATCATTTTGTGACTCTGGTACTAAGGAGATGCTCTTCTAAGTACAAAGGAAGAAACGCTTATGTTCAGATGAAACTAAGAACAGGGTGGCTCAGTCGGCTGACCATCTGACTTCTGCTCAGGTCATGATCTCACACTTAGTGAGTTTGAACTCCACATTGAGCCCCACATTGGGCACGTTGCACACGTTAGTCTGCACTGACCTTGTAAAGCCTCCTTCTGATTCTCTGCCTCCCTCTGTAAGGACACAGGTCTGAATCAAACTGACTCTGACCTTGGAGGCCTAGGTGTCAGCTTCTAACACCCCATCAGGAAAGGCCAGTTAACACCTTTAACATTTCTAAGGGTGGGCCTAAAGATAGAAGCTATGCCCTATGTGAGGGTTCTGGGTCCACTCTGTAATTGGTTAAAGTTACTGTCAATAATGTTATGCTATAATGATTGGACCCCTGTATCTGTGTCACAATTTCCTGTAACTCCCCCTTCCCAAACTCATAAAAGCCCTACCCCACCATGTTCGGGGCTCTCAGCATGAATCCACTGCGCTGGTAAAGTCTGTGAGCCCGAGCTTAGGCGTGGCCAGCCTAAACTCGTAATAAAGCCCTTTGCTTTTGCATGCGTGACTCGGTCTCCCTGCAGTCTCTGGTTTTGGGGGGCAATATTGGAAACTTGGGTATAACACCTCTCTTTCTGGCCTCCCCTACCCCCAAAATAAATAAACATTAAAAAATTTAAAAAAATAGAATAAAAAGGAAGAAACTTAGAACATACAAGTTACAATATGAAAGTTTGTTATGAAACAAATTTGAGGAACCTAAAGATCTTGAAGTAAATTCAGTTGAATCGTGAGTGCACGTGGTCTCTGGTTCAGTCATAATGCTAAGACAAAAGCCTCACAGATGGGTAACAGGTGGTTCCTAGGTTTAATGAACAGAAATTCTAATGAGTCTAATCAGTGTGTAAACATGACTAACTTGAACATGATCTGGAATGTTGTGTTAATTTTCTATTGTCCTGAAAAACTAACACAAGTTAGATGGTGATGCAACTTATTTTCTCAAAATTTCTGTAAGTCAGCGTGCATGTGAACTCAGTTGGTTTCTTTGCTTAGGGCTTCAGAAGGCTTGAATTAAGGTTTCATCTGGGCTGCATTCTTTACTAGAAGCTCTGGGGAAGAATTTGCTTCCAACCTCATTTGAATTGTTGGATGAATCCACTTCACCATGGTTGTAGGACTGAGGTCTGTTTTTTTGGTGGCCCTCATCCAAAGGCCAGTTTTCACTCCCTTTAGCTGCCTGCATTCTTTTTCATGCTTTCCATACAGTTCCCTCCAGCAATAAGGGGTCAAGCTCTCAATCTCTGACTTCTTCTTCTTCTTCTTCTTTTTTTTTTTGTCCTCACATCTCTCTCACTCTAGCCAGAAAAAATTATCTGCTTTTCAGGTCTGTGTGCTTAGTTTGGGCCTACCTGCATAACCCAGGATACCCTCTTAAAGTCTATAATTCCATCTACAAAGTGCCTTTTATCATGCAGTGTAACATATTTGGAGGCTTCAGGGATGTGAGAATGGACATCTTTGAGGGTTCATTCTGCCTATTCTATATCGTGTTATTATATAACAATATGAACACAGTGTGAAGAGGAACACAGAGGAAAGAGATGGTAATTCTGATGGAAAAGGCAGTGCAGAGAAAGACTTCCTCAAGGAGGTAATATTTGAATTCTGTTTCTAAGGTGAATGTGATTTTACAAGATAGAGTGAGTATACAGAGATTATTTCAGGCACGTACAAAGTCAGGAAAACATGAAAACACTTGACCATGTTTGAGATTGGCAAATAGCCTAGTATAGCTAAAGTATGCCTGAGCTTAAATGCTAGATGTGCGACATGACTACCTATATAATTGTAGACAAAGCCTTCTAAGCCTCAGTTTCTTCTGTAAAATGGGGCTAATGATTATGCCTATTTCACAGAATGTGAGGATTAAATGAACTAAAATACCAAAGGATATCATGTTGTGTCTTGCACATTGTAAATGTAAATCATATAACATCCCTGCTATTATTCTTGCTAGAGGATTGGGGAAGAGTGAAGAAGTGTCAGGAGTGAGGCTGAAAATGTAGGTTGGGGTCAGAGGGGTGGTATTAATCACTACTCTTTATGAATAATTTTCCTCTTTTGACTCCTGTGACATCACTCTACTCTTGGTTTTATCTTACTTTTGAAGATCTCATCTTAATTTTCTTCAGTAGGTTATATTCTGTGTCCTCTAGACATCTTCTGACACTAGATATCTCCTTCCCCTGCAAGAGGTAGCCTATTTTCATGGTTTTAATGATGTTTTTACCTCTGGTCCTCAATTCCCCTGAACTGAGATGTGAACTTGGATATTTCAACTTAAATATCACCCTCCTCACCTGTTGTTCTTGTGCTTTGACCATTCCCTGCTCACCTACCTCACCCTCACTACCACCCCCAACACCTTACCCAAGAACAATCCATAGTCCAGTGTTTCCAGTCTCAGTTTTTGATATCAACATTCCTAGGAATAAAAATAATTGCAAAAAATAGGTCCCAGTGTGCTTTTTTTTATTCTTATGCACCTTGCTTGTGCCATTCCCTTTACTTGACATAACCTTCCCAACTCAGAGATCTCCCCATTCTGAAGCCCCTAGTACAAGTGGTCACTCCCTGTTCTGTGCTGCCCTGAACCTTGTGCACACTCTTGTGGTTGCATATCTTGCATGGTACTTTAAGTAATTCTTCATATATCTGATTCTACTAGAAGTACAGTATGGGCTCCTTAGGTTTCTGCCTTTTCATCTTGGTATTCATCATACTTAGCAGGCTGTATGTGGCTTGCATTAATAGATACTAAAAAAAAATCATTGTTTTAATGCCTTTCAGTTTATCTTACATGCAACAGGGGGTCACCAACGTCAGTTTTTAAGTCAATGAATGACATTATCTGTTTCAGCAGAATAATTCTGGCAGCTGTGCTAGATGGATTGGAGGAAAATGAGAGACAGGTGGCAGAGAATCTATTTCAGAGGTTTCTTTATAATCAAAATGAGAGATGATAAAGGTCTAGCAGTGACTGTGGAAATGTGAAACAATGAATACACTTGAGATAATGACAGGCAGGATTTTTGTGACTTACTGCATGATTAGACACTGGAAACTGGGGAGAGAGCAGCACAGGTCAGTGCTTTGGTTTGAGGCTTGGCTGACCAGATGAAATAAATGTTGAAGTAGGGAACTTAGAAGGAGGACTTTGGCCATGGGGAAAAAAATACTCAGTTTGGTTAGAGGTGCTCAGGGACACACTAGTAGAAATGTCTAATAGTTGGATAGAGAGATCGTATATATATTTTGTATGTTTTAAAGCATTCTTCCAAATATGTATGTTGGTTTTTAAAGTCTAAACAAATTTATAAAATGTTTCTTATCTTTTATTTTCTAAAATTGAAGGCTTTATCTCATTCTATACCATCTAGGCATCTATCTCTGTACTGTATGCTGAGAATCAAGAATACAAGAACTAAGTTGACAAAGTGTTGGCTCTCCTTGCCTCTCCTTCATTCTGACCTGCTCAGTGAGGAGAAATACAAACACACACCACTTATCACCATGGAAGCAGTGGATAGAGGATACACAGAGGTCAAGAATGGAAACTGCTCAAGGTCCTATGGGAACTATAGTGGAACTTAACTACAATTTCTGACTCCTTAAATGTAAATGTTTATCTCAAGAGAGCATTAGATAGATATTTTTTGACTTTCTCAAAAGATGTTGAAGAATCTCTTCTCTCCCCCCGACAAGATCTGACAATAATGGATCCTTGAAGGGCTGCATTTTTTTAGATTCAAAATATTTAATAAAGAATTTTTTAAAAATCCTAGCTATAAACCAACTCTGCAGAGAAAGGGTTATCACAATATAGAAAAAGCAGCTGATAAAGAAACTAAGCTATAGATAAGTCCAAGGCCATTTTAGAGGATGGCACATGATTATAAAGACCAGTTGAGTTCTAATATTATTTTTCTTCTGTTTTTCCTTGCTCATTATCCAAATTCATCAGGCAAAAGTAGCATAGCAACTGAATGTATTTTGTTGAAGCTACAACATACACAAAAATATGCAAAACAGAGAAAACCACATCAATGAAACATAATTTTGGGAAATAAGGAAATTTTGACCCAAATATTGAGAACTAGTTCCAAGAAACATTTTGGTGGATGTTCTCCCCATCATATTTTAGAATATGAAAGACCTTTTCTTAAGAACCCCAAGGAAAAGATTCCATTATTTCCTGAAGGGCTGTCATAATTATACTGTTTCCAAAGAGTATTAGGCTCTTGAAAACCTGAGACATTAGTCCTTTAGTTTATCTGGATTCTTGTGATTCTAGAAAAGACATTTAAGACCACCTGTCCTCTGTAACCTCTAATGCCATAAAAGAGGCTAAGTGCTATGTGTGTCCCTGAATAGGAAGGGAAAGAGCATCCATGAGGGAGATAGCATGAAGCAGTCATTTCCCCAAGGAGTGTGACTGCATCGTGCAGGTTTTGTGCCTGGTTAGTATCTCTAAATATGGATTTAATTGTACTCTGATAGCATGTACATAATCACCAAGGACAGATGAACAAGTAAGAGCTTTCTCACCAGTAAGGCATCTTATTTACCTAGTGCTTGCTGGTTGCATAGAAATCACAGACAATAAATCTCTCTTGAACATTTATGAGATTTCTTCTTAAAATGCAGGAAGTGTATACCTCCTACAGACTGCAAGCAATTCTGAACTCTTTCCTAGGAGATTCCTCCTTAAACTCTGTGCCAAAATGCAATTTATTTGGAGTACTCTTGAGTTTCTTAGGACTTTAATGAGTTTGATGGTTGTTTGGCTGTCATTTTTACATCAGTGCTGTCAATTACAAATAGCCACAAGCTTTGAGGCGAGTTATCTGCTATGGTCTACCAGACCAGCTTCCTCCCCGCTGGCAGATGAGCATTAGGCATTTTTAAATTGTTTGATTCTGAATGTCATATGGTACAACAGTAAAATTTACTTAATTTACTATGCTGTTTGGTAGATATCCAGAAACAGAAAGAAGTTCATCAAAGTTCTAGCACCTGCTTGTCCTCCCCCATTCTGATCTCTTCAGTGAGGAGGAGCACAAATGTCTATCAAGGACCACTGTGGACAAAATGGATAAAGAAGAACCAAAGACAGTTATATATACATTCATCAGGTGGGTGGGGTGCACTATAAAATGTTGTGTCACCTCAAATCATGGGAGTTGAGACTAAAGCCTTCATAGAGGAGTGAAAGGATTATAAATGTAGGAGTTGTAGAGGCTATCTCTCTCCATTTTTCATTTTACTGATGAGGGTTGAGTGTACTTTTCCCCCCACTCTCTTGAGATATAATTAACATACAAAAATTGTATACATATATATTTTTTTAATTTTTTTGATGTTTATTTACTTTTGAGAGAGATAGAGCATGTGTAAGCAGGGAAAGGCGGAGACAGAGGGAGACACAGAATTTGAAGTAGGCTCCAGGCTCTTAGCTGTCAGCGTAGAGCCCAACGTGGGCCCAAACTCACGAACTGAGAGATCATGACCTGTGCAAAAGTTGGACACTTAAATAGAGCCACTCAGGCGCACCCAAAATTGTGTTTATTTATGGTGCACAATGTGATGTTTTGATTTATGTATACATTGTGAAATGATTGCCATCATCAAATTAACAAATTATCACCTCACATGGTTGTCATTTTTTTGTGCTGAGAACATTTAAGATCTACTTTCCTCACAAATTTTAAGTATACAATACTGTTAGTTATTGTCAGCATGCTATACTTTAAATTTCCAGAACATTTATTTTGCATAACTAAAACTTTTTATTCTTTGACCAACATTTCCCCACTTCCCCTACTGCTCAGCTCATGACAATCATCATTTTACTTTCTACTTCTATGGGAATTTTACTCTTTTGGATTTCTCACATGAGTGAGATCATGAAGTATTTGTATTTCTGTATCTGGCTTATTTGATTTAGCATAATGCCCTCAAATCTCATCCATGCATCCATGTTGTTGCAAATGACAAAATTCCTTTCTCTTTTAAAACTTAATTACCTTCCATTACCTATATTTATATAGATATATAGATATACAGATATATAGATGTAGTCTATTTTCTGTATCCATTCATTCATTCATGGAGACTCGGGTTGATTCTCTATCTTGGCTATTGTGAATAGTTCTGAAGTGAACATGGGAGTGCAAATATCTCTTCAAGATCCTGATTTTATTTCCCTTGCCTATATTCCCAGAAGTGAGATTGCTGGATCATATGGTAGTTCTATTTTTAATTCTTTGAGGAACCTCCATACTGGTTTCATAATGGCTGTACCAATTTACATTCCCACCAACAGGGTACAAGAGTTCCTGAGCTGGATGTATTTTATACAAGTAGGAAATCTTGGTTTTAGTGAGAGGAATGCCAAGGTGAGCCATCTGGAAAGAGAGGCAAGATCAGACTTCCAGGTTTAGTTTGGCTCCAAGCATGAAGGAAGTGTGTGACAAGAGAGAGGCCAGGTGGCTCCAGAAATGTCTGACTTAGTTTCTAGGTAGGAGAGAAGATACATAAAGCCCTTGCTATGGATGAGGAGTGGACGCTGGTCTGAATCATTTCTGAAACCAAAGGATGGTACCCATTCAGGTTTTTCAGAGGAGGAAGATGCCCTGGCATTTGATAGAATAACCTCGTAGAACAGCAATACCTGTAACATTCTCAGCAACAACTGCAAATGGCAAAATGGAGAAACAGAGTTGGTTTCAGAAAAAGATAATTATGTCCCAGGTCATAGCACCCTGATTTAGATATTCTTGTTAACAAAAATTAAAAGGGAATTGTGAAGTTTGTCATGTGGTCCTGAAGAAAATCTCCCTATTCAGCGCTAGGATGCTTCGAGACAATTTGGTTTCCACCTGGCTGCCCAAAGAGAATTGCTGGGCTGCTATAGCAACGGTAGTTTCTGAATATATGGCAGTTGACAAAACACTCTTTATATGCTGATTTTTATGCTTAGAAATGTAGGCTGGGCCGGTGGGCTGGATAAAATAACAAGCTGGATGATAAAATCGCTGTAAGACAATGTTGTAACATTCCTTTCTCTATCTCTCACCTTGCCTCCCAGTCATCGCCCAATCCTGTCAGCTCCGCCACCCCCACCCTGATCCGGCCGCTGCCTGATCACAGTGGCCCGTGAATCACTCTATTTCCTCCTTCTACTCTCTAAACAGCTGTCACAGTGGTCTTTTTAAAATATGTCAAAATACTGTATTCCTTTGATCTAAACCGTCCAATGGTGTATTAGTCAGCTCTCGCTTCAATAAGGCTGCTAAACAAGCAGTAGTTTACAACATTAAGCACTCATTTTTCTCCCCTACAGGTCAGCTGGGGTAACTCTGCTGCCAGCCAGGATGGAGTCTGATGTGTTCTAGGGGCAGTGACTACCTAGAACCTTCTCTTCAAATGGTAATCAGGGGAGGTCCAGAAGCTAAGACCACCCACGTGAGCCCTTGTAAGCTCTCTGTTTGTGTCACATTAGCTAACATCCCATTAACCAAAGCACGTCATATGTGTGACCAGATACACTCCACACACATGGGAGGATAGGACTATGGCCACGGGTATGTGTGTAAGTGCGTAACCCTATTACAAGTGAGTGAAAAAATTGGGACTAGTAATCAAAGCTCCCCAAAATGGCTTCTGAGGGCACTTGAGGGGGGAAAACAGTACTATAGCCCTTACCTACGCAATCTGGCCTCTGACTGCCTTTGGAAGTAATTTTCTACCACTTTTTCCTTTCTTTCTGTTGCAGATGCTTTGGTTATTTTTCTATTCATTGAATCCTTCAAGCATGTTCTTGTCCATGGACTTTTTCATTCATTATTCCTACTACTTGAAATTCACTCTATACTTCTGCACAACTTCGTCTTTTTCAGCTCATCTCCTGGTCTTTGTTGAGATGTCACTTCTTAAGAAAAGCCTTCCCAGGCCACCCATTTAACCCAGCAGCACATGCCACATTACTTCTTTTTAACCTGCTTGCTTGCTTTATCTATTTATTTAATTTTATTGTTTTAGAAAGAGAGAGCAAGCAGGAGAGAGGGGCAGAGGGAGAGAGAGAGAATCTTAAGCAGGCTCCGCTCTCAGGGTGGATCCCAATGTGGGGCTCAATCTCATGATTCTGGAATCATGATCTGAGCTAAAATCGAGAGTCAGATGCTCAACTGACTGAGCCATTCAGGTGTCCCCATTGTTTTTTATTTAAAAAAAATTCAGGGGCACTTAGATAGCTCAGTCGGTTAAGCATTGGACTCTTGATTTCAGCTCAGGACATGATCTCACAGCCGGTAAGGGTGAGACCCACGTAGGGCTCTGTGCTGACAGCATGGAGCCTGCTTGGGATCCTCTCTCTCTCGCTCTCCCTCTTTGCCCCTCCCCCTCTCTCACGAGAGCGCGTTCTCTCTCTCTCTGTCTCTTTCTCTCTCTCTCTCAAAAAAATGTTTATTTTTGAGAGCGAGCATGAGTGCAGGAGGGGCAGAGAGAGGGAGACACAGAATGCAAAGCAGGCTTCAGGCTCTGAGCTTTCAGAACAGAGCCTGACACGGGGCTCAAATTCATGAACTGAGAGATTATGACCTGAGCAAAAGTAAGATGTTTAACTGACTGAGCCATGCAGGCTCCCCACCATTTTTTAAAACAGCATTAGCAGTACCTGTCCTGTGTTTTAAACTTCTTTATTTATTTGGTTTTCCTCTGTCTCTTCCCTGAGAAAGTAAGTCCTGTGAAGAGAGACCATTGATGTTCCCAACACAGAGCAGGGGTTCAAAATATAATTGTTGAGTGATCGAAGAAACTGAATTGCAGTAAGTTCCAGGTTCCACTCCTTCCCTTTTGCTCACACAACCTTCCAAACCCTGGGAATCTACCAGCATGTGGCCTTGTAAAGACACAACACTCACAGGCCAAGGGCAAAGTTTTTTGTTCTTGTTTTTTCCTTTATAGATTCTTACAGGCTCCTTCCAGAGAAGGAAAATATTGATCTCAGAGTCATTTTTTCCTTGTATTTTCCCTTCTAAGCAGTTCGTGTCAAGTTTCTAAACATGAAGAAGTCCCAAGGATTTTGCTAAGAGCTCCTATCAATCATTGCTTGAGTCAATGCACTTTGGATTGTGTGTTTGTATAGATCAGGGATGGGCAAACCGCTAATACTGGGTGCCAAGTTCCCAACTTCTGCTTTTTTGTTTTTGTTTTAATTATTTTTGAGCTGTGGAAGTTCCCTGTCATGAATAAGCTGTGTGTATTTTTGAGTGTACAATTGCTCTTATTCTCTAGCTTTAGGGGTTTGACCCTGGTAAATCATCTAGCACTTGAGAATAGTGTTGAGGAAAGTACTTTTAGAAAGAGAATCTCTTTAAAAAGTGATACACAGGGAGGATTGTAGGTGGCAGAAGGCCTGCTTTTACTGGGAAGGTCCTACGACAGCATGACGCTGTGGGCAGATAGTTCTTCACGTGTGTTTGCCAAACCTGTAACACCGTGTGCCTCCTCTGTGAACCAGGCCTGGCCAAGTATCAGCCAGGAGGAGGCTTGTATGTGTAAGGTTTAATAGATGGGGGCAGAGGCAAGAGGAAAGAGAGAGACCAAGTTATGGAGCCAAGAAAGCCTTTATTGGAGTCTGCAATTCCCGGGCGAGGTTCTGTGACTCTAGAGTGGGGAGTCAGGGAAGTCACGTCCGGTATGGGAGAGCAAGGTGTTTTATGGGTGCAAGAGTTCTGGGTTTGATCTCAGGTGGATGGATAGCCAAGTAAGGGCATCTTTGGACTGGACTGTGGCAGGATAGGATTGGCTGTTTGCTTCAGTGGGGGATGCTGGAATTCCAGTGGTGAGACTTTCCTGTTTGAGACATTCCAGATAGGAGAGTGGTGGTCATAGGTCCCTGGCGGTGCCTGGAACTATTATCTGACCTGCAATAAAATGGTCGCTGGTGCTTTTCAAATGGCGTGGGTCATTCCAGGTTTGCAGGTGGGGGTTGTCAGTGCATGCAGCTCTCCACAGCGAAGTGGCTGCTCAGTCGCCCTCCCATGGCAACTCTTACAGTATGTATGGCAGAAGTGTTGGAGTCATTTCCCAGAACAGAGCTCCCCATCAGTGTGTAATTTGAGATGATGTTTGGAAGAACTGTGATTTGGAGCATAGGGGGAAAAGCCGAAAGTCTGGAAGGGGGATGGCAGCCAATCAGTGTCAGGATTAACACAAGGAACCAGGGGCAGGTGAAGGTTCAGCACAGAATACTAAGAGCACAGTATGAAGGGCCAGTTCCAGAAGTCATTCTGTAAATGCAGCATGTGGGCCATGTGCTCCTTTTAGGGAGAGCCTGTCACTGAGCTGGACCAGCTATATCAGATATGTGTGCTCACTATTTTTATAGAGATTATGGTTCAATGTATTTGGGGTTTTTTTTAAGATTTTTATTTTTAATTAATCTCTACATCCAACATGAGGCTTGAACTCACCACCCCAAGATCAATGATAGCATGTTCCATCAACTGGGCTGCCCCTCAATTTGTTTTTATTGCCATTTTTGTTTAGGTAAAAAGGTATAATTCAAGTTAGATAATGGTGTATAGTATTTGAATGAATCTGAGTTGCAAAAAAAAAAAAAAAGTCTCTTCTATGTCAAGTCATTTGGTACATGAGCATTTAATCCTAATAAGAAGCAGGAGTGATGTCCATTACTCCAATTAAAGGTAAAAGAGAAAGGATATGAGAATAGACAGTGGGATCTGTTTTGAAGCCCAAATCTCTTCTTTCAGAACTCTAAGAATGTATTTAGACCCTAATCGAGGTGACATTTAATGGAATATACAGTTATAAATTTTTAAAATACCCATACATGGTTTAAGCAAAACATTTTTCTGTATAACCAATAAATATTGCAACATCTTTAAATTTTAATTTATCATCACCATTGTTGTATCTTTATTTGTAGCTTTAGGTCAGTATGCTGAGATAAAGGACAAACCTTTGAAAAATAATATATGATTATGTTGGCAACAAAGATAATGGTAAGCAAGCAGGCCTTATTCATGTAATTGTTTTAGGCATCAAGTCGTTTTAAATAAACACTGGTTAAAACTATGTCTCAAGAATTTAAACTTGTTAACTAACTTTGTTTTCTTTGTGGAAAATCATATAGCTTGGGGGAAAAATCTTCTATTTGAGAAACTGAAAAGGCACACGTTCTAGGATTATCTTGGATTCCTATAATCACTGTTCCCAGGCTCTCTGCCTGACAGCATTTATTTCCATCAGGTTCCTCTTTTACATTTTCTCTTTCCAAATTGGTTTTAGGCAGGGATACATGCATATCAACTGTCTTGAATAATGTTTTCTTTGTTTATTCATGTGAAGTCTTTATCACAGTGTCTGGCATGTAGAAAATAGATATTCTCTAACATTAGTGTTCATACTATCCAAAGTTACACATTTCCTTGCCATTTTCCATTGTTCCTCCATTCAACAAATATGTACTGAGTGCCAGTCAGGCACATAGAAAGCTGTATGATAATGAACTACTCCAGTGGGCTGCATTATTGCAGTGTGCAGGGTCAAAGCCAAGACTATGATTACGTTGTATGGTCCATTTGTATCTTTCAGCATTTCTAAGAGAAATGCATCTTTTCAGTTTTAGTCTTCTATGGTTCTGTAAGCAAAAGCTGCTACTAAATTCCCAGATTGTTTATTTCAAAATATAAAGTTATTATTTATTTTTTACTTGTAGTATTTTTATCATATATCACTATTAATTTATATATCAGCATCATTGTATTAGTTATCCATTGCTTTGTAACCAATTACCCCCAAACCCTAGCAGCTTAAAACAACAAATGTTTATTATATCATAAAGTTTCTGAAAGTTTGGAGACCAGGAGTGATTTAGCTCAGGGTTTTTTTTCTGAGATTACAGTAAACATTTTAACCAGGCAGGGGTCATCTGTAGGTATGATTCAGTCAAAAAAATCTTCTTCCAAATGGCTCAGTCTCATGACTTTTGACACAAGGCCCCAGTTCCTTGTCATGTAGAGCTCTCCATGGTATCTAACTTCTCCCAGAATTAGCAATCCAAAAGAGAGCAAGAAGAACTTACTTTCTGTAAACAAAAAAGCAGTCAATACTTTACCCTCTTAAATAAAAGAGACCATCTACTACTAAAAATTTTAAAGAAGAGAATAGGAGCAAGCAGCAATGCCATATTTTATGACTTATTCCCAATTATTTCCACCATAGTCTGTTCTTAGTGAATTAAGACCAGCCAGCCCACACTCAAATGAAGGAGAATTAGGCTCCATTCTTTGATGGGAGGAATATTTAAGAATCTGTGGACATATTGTAAAACTCCTAAAATCAGGGGTGCCTGGGTGGCACAGTCGGTTAAGCATCTGACTTCAGCTCAGGTCATGACCTCGTGGTCTGGGATTTTGAGCCCTGCATCAGGCTCTGTGCCTGCTTCGGATTCTATGTCTCCCTCTCTCTCTGCCCCTTACCTGCTCATGCTTTGTCTGTATCTGTCTCTCAAAAATGAATAAATGTTAAAAAAAAATAAATAAATGCAAAATAAAACTCCTAAAATCATGTTTTCATCAAAACTTTCTGAGCCATTTCCTTACTTTCATAAATGAGGAAACTGAGTCCTAAAGATGTGATGACACATTCCAGCTCTTACTACCCTCATACTTCTACCCTATCTAGAATTGAATCCTTTTCTTTTTACCCTGGACCTTTGAGTTTTCTGGCTTATGGGTCTTATTGATGTTCATTCTGTCCTGTTCACTACTTTCCATAACTATATATATATGTATATATATATAGTTAACTAAATAATAACACACATTCATCTATAAGTTCTTCATAAGCACAAAACATTAATACTCCTGTTTTTAATCCCAAATGCCTGGCACAGAGCCAGACACACAGTAGGAACTCAAATATGTATTGATTTGAGCTAACCTGGTTAATATTTGCTCACCCATCATTGACATGTTCGTGTACTATTGTTTAATGTCTTGGATAAAAAATGACTGGAAGATATCCCTTAATTCTATTTTACAGTTCTTAAGTAGAGGATGTATACATTTGCTCATGAAGATATTGAAGCAAATAGCAATAGCAGAAAAAATGTTATTTTCCTGCTATTATTCTGCTACAGGAATCATTTAGTAGGAGATAAAAAGGCAGATTTATGAAAGGAAATGAAAATATTTAATGTGTTCATGAATGCCTATAGAATTTAAGTTAACAATAAATGGAATCTGATTGTCTAAAAAACGGAACCAGCTACTTCTCAGATGTCAAGCTTTACTAACAGCTGGTGTAGGTACCAGTACAAATTTTATTCAATAGATGAGTGTGAATCAGTGAATGTGAAGGGAAGGTATTGCACTCTATTCTCTCTTCCATCTACCGAGTGAAAGAAGGTCCCATGTTGGAAGCCATTTTCTGAACTCACTAAATTGAGAAAACTCCTTGTGATGTAAGAAAGGTTTGCAAGGCCTCTTGCATTCCAGATGGTGACCGAGATCTACCCCCACTCAATTATTTTTGCTTGAGCACTGAGCCCCAAGGCACCTTGTTGGCTGGTATGTGGAGTGACTTGTCCCCTTATCCTAAAGTATGCTGATTGCACCTTGTGAAGGAACTTATTGTAGGAATTTCTTCTTTCATGATTATAGGAGCAAATATTACATTTCCTGAGAAACCTGTTTTTCTTCCCCTCAAGAAAACAGGCTATTGACCCCTGTTCACAAAGAACCAACTCTTGCCTTTGCTATGCTAAAAACATTGCCTTGTATTTGAATGCTGAAGATACCTTCCTTACCCATGTGATAAGCATCTAAATCACCTACAATCAATCACTACAGATAAAGATTATGCATGAGTCTTCAACCAATCTATGTCCTGGGAAATTTTTATATACCAAAGAAATTTGTCATCAGAAATCATTACCTAAGGCAAATGCCACTTCTGTTTTGTACCCCATACATTTTCTTTCCATAAATAAAGCCGGCTCTCAGTTCAGAGCAGAGATGCCTGCCTGATGATCAGAAAGAAACTCGAAGCTCTCTCACTCTCGCTGACACCATCCATCCTTCAGGGAACCCTGGACCTGCTGGAGATGGACTCTGGCAGTCCCAGAAACACAATACTTGAAATTAAGTCTACATGCAAGAGCTAAGTCTCCTTGTTAGCTGCTAGCTGGTTCTATCCATCCTGTTGCTGTCAGGGAGCACAGCCTATTTCCAAACCAGGTGTCTGTGTCTCCTAGGGAACACAGTCTCCAGAGCAGGCCCGGGGATCAGCAGCAAATGGAGACCAGACTCCCACTATAGCTCTACCTCACACTGTTCTCTTTAGTGAGGTAGTTTTTAACTGCTATGAGCTACCCACTAATATATTTATTTATCCACTATTTGTCAAGCACTGTATAGTACTATTGGCATTATACTATGGATCTTAACAAATTCACAACAATAAATAAGGCATTTTTATGGTACTAGAGATATGATAATAAATTTACTTGCTTAGTGTTTTCCAATGGACAAGATAATTTATGCATTTCACTTTCATTAGCTAACATTCCCGAGTAGATATTACCTCCATTTTACAGATGAGGAAAGTCTGAGAGCCTCTAAAGGGTGTGTCCTAGGGGTGCCTCTGTGGCTCAGTTGGTTAAGTGTCATACTTGATTTTAGATTAGGTCATGATCTCACAGTTTGTGAGACTGAGCCCTGCATAAGCCTCTGTGCTGAGAGCACAGAGCTTGCTTAGGATTCTCTCTTTCTCTCTCTCTCTCTTCCCCTCTCCTGCTTGTTCTCTCTCTCACTCTTTCAAAATAAATAAGTAAACTTAAAAAAGTAAAATAAAAAAATAAAGGATGTATGCTAGATGGTTAGCCAGCAAGTGCCAAATCTGAGTTCAAATTCAGGGAGTCTAACTGTATGTAGAATATGTTTTCTATACCTAAGGCCCAGACCCTAGCAAAAATACAGTTGATTTGAAAACAAGAACACAATTACTAAAATTAAAGGATGTTTATAACCCTGAGTGAATGTTACAAAATAAATGTCTCTCTGGATCCAGCGGAATTTGAGATCTGCTACATCTCAAAATAGTCTATCAGGCCTCAGAAAAGGAATATGGGGAAAGTGTCTGTGGGCCAACAGTGCCCTACAAGTCTTTGTTTTGTTTCAACACTTTAAAAAAATGCAGTTGGTTGAGTTAAAAATGTAGTTAGGACCCTTGTCACTTACCATCTTTTGTTGCTCCTTTCTCTTCCTTTTGTTCATCATGTTATTTTGCCTACTTTCCTTGATTACTTTTGATCTTAGTTCCAAAAGGAAAGAGAGAATATTTAAAAAAAATAAGAAGATGCAAGATGTAAAATTTCTTCAGATGCCTTTTACCTCAGTGACTATCCATGTTTTTATTATGCAAAGAAATCAGGTCTGTGGGAAGCCATGTTCTTAAGTATTTTTGATTGGATGAGCTATTCACATTACAGATATTTGAGAAAGTAATAGTGTTAAAGGCAACACATATTTGCATTACACAAAGTTTAAAATTATAATTTCTCTAGCTTAGTTTTAGTCTTAGTTTTTTTTTAAATGTCATTTTCCTTGGAGAGGTGGAAATGGCATCTTGAAGGGAAATTACTTCACAGAAGCTATGTAACTTAATTGGATTTAGTCCTAATAATGTGTGACATGAAAAGGTTAATTTGAAATGTTGAGAAGCAGTGGATTCCTTGGATGATTCACCAAAAATTAGCTTTACTTTACAAATGATTGTGCCAGACTGTCTTTCTTGCCCAAGGGTCATCTGGAACTGAAGCTCAGGATATTGGGGATAAAATAATGAAAAGAAATAATTTCATATAAAAAAGAACAAAATTTCACATTCAAATGGCTGTTATAACATAAATTAAACTCCTATTTTACATCTTTTTTCATTACTTTCTGGTTTTAGTATATGACCTCTGTTTCAGAGCATTCTCAAAACTCAATGCCCTGAACCTTACGTACTTTAGTTAGCAACCCAATAAAAACCAGAATAATTAGATTTAACATGCTAAGAACACTTTTAATTTGCTTTTTTCATTGTAGTGAATTCCTTTTTGACTTAGCTTTTTGGATTATTCCTACACATGGTTTTGAAATACTTCCTTTAGTACATTTAGCTCTATAGTCTGGAGCCAATAAAATAAACTGAGAAATGTTGAATACTCCTGGTCAGAATTTAGATATGTTTTAGTGGTGTTAAAAGTGAAGTAAAATAAGATAACTACCTCTGATGTTAGACTTGTTAGAATTGTTGGTCAATTCACTAGTTATCAGCCCAGTAGTAAGTCATCTCAAAATTAAAACAGTTTCGAAACTTCAATATCATTTATTAATTTACTCACCTGTCAAATATTGATTAAATATAACTTAGGTAGTCACAAAAGACACAATTTTATACTGATTATTAGTATAAAACTCTACTAATAGCTACAGTGAATATTAGCAGTGTCAGATGGGAGACTGCAGATACCTATGTACATAATATTATATGCATGTATAGATTCAGCAGTATCAGATAGGTCAGCACTTTGTGTATTGCAAGGATTTCCTTCAGAATATTCACAAATTCAAAGAAGTTTCTTTAACAAAATACATTCCTTCTCAACTATCTAAAATAGTGAAAAATGGGAGCTCTCAAGCCCTGGGAAGTAAAAAGGGAAAATAGTTACTGGTTGCAGAGACTCATCTCTTACCTGGAAAAGCCAACATGATGGATTGTGTAGAGCAAAAACACACCAGTATTATTAGTAGTAGCTACGATTAGCCTGCAGAATGCAAACACAGGCTTCAACTCTGCCCTCTGTGTAATCATGGGCAGCTCCATTAACATAGGTAAAGGGGACATAACATTGTAACGATTATGTTTAATAATACTTTTTAGTTATAGAACGGTCACTGCTGAGGACTATATCAGCATCTACTGAGTGGTAAAGAAAGATGGAAACCAGAAGCTTTGAGAATGCATAAGGAAAAGACAAAACTGAAATGTACTCAGAAATACTTTTAATACTGACCTTGTAAACCACAATATGGTTTATATTTCTTATCAAAACCATGGCGTTTCTGAAAGGCAGTTCTATAGCCATTGGAATCACTATGCAGGCGACCTCATAAGGCAGGATGGAATGTCTGGCTTTGTTCACTTAGAGATGTTTTAAAATTTCATCAGTTTGAGTGAACTTTGCCATCTTTTAGGAACTACTTCTCTCCTATCCACATTTGCCTAGATTAAATGAGGCTAAAAACTTTAAAAATAGGTGCTTTTTTTCTTATCTAGTTTGGATTCACTGTGTAAAGTGAAAAATAATTTAAGCATGCATTATATATGCTTTTGGCTACCAATGTTTCAAGCGAAGGTTTCATATTTTATTTATAATTTGTTGTGATGAAAGTCCTGATTCAAAATACAAATATAGCCACAGAGTCACTGTTCAAAAATGATATCTGATTTTTTATGACATTTTGTTTCTATAAAAGAGGGCTGGTGTCATTTAGGAAATCTTCTTCTTTTTCCTTTTTTTACATACTGAAGCCTAGGGATAAATCTATTTCATTTAACGGTCATCCTTAGTTATTATTTATGTTCTTTTTGACTGTCTATGCTCCCTCGTGGATAATATTACATAAGAAAATTTTCCATTTATGTCCCCTTTTATCTCTTCTAGGCCCTATATATCCATCACAGCAATACTGTAGTTGACTAATCTAAAATTCTGCACCTAGGTGATACATTCAATCATGTTCCTTTTATCACATAGTACTATAATAGTATAGAATTTCCACACCGTTATTTTTGAAAGCTAAATGAATGATAGCACAATTAACTATGTTAATTATCTATAATTAATAGCAATAACAAAACATTTTCATGCTCATGAGACAATTTACATGCCATGGGCATTCCAGAATCTTTCTTTGTGAATGCATAAGATATATTTATTCTATTGTAAAGAATAAAATAATACAATTAATTTTATTGTATCACCTCATTATTTTTTAGTATGCTGGGAGCACTTTGGAAGTTATACAACATTTAGCCACTAATACTAGCCAAAAAGGAAGGACCTGGTGCTTCTCTGTTGAACACACTTTTTAATTTTAAATAAAGCAGATTAAAAACAAAAAGAAAACCAAACTATTGGATCTGAGCCTTTAAGTTACCAGAGTATACTTGCTCAGAATTTGACAATTTCATAAGTAAATGTCACTATTTTAAGAAAACAATATTTTATTCCCAGTCTCCCTCTACCAATCTTGCAAAAGATTCTTCAAAAAAAGACCTCCGATATAATCCTGGATTCAGCTTGGATAGAATGAGCAATAATTACAAGCACAAATCTAAGAATTATTATTCATAGAATAAAAGTCATGAATTATAAAATTAATCTAGAGCATTCTCCCCACCTGAACACATGCACACCTGATTTGAAAACCAGGAGTCTAGACTAGGAAATTCATTTTTTTCTCTCTCCATATTATTATTTATACAAATTGACAAATAGAGCTATTAAAGACTTTGCATACATATTGAAAACTAGACATGTAGAAAACAGTAAATTGCTGTCTATAGTTTTTAAACTCTAAGTTCAATTTGGGATTAAGATTTTATATTATGGTTATTTTATTTTTTAAAGTTTTTATTCTTATTTATTTTGCGAAAGACACTGACAACAGCAGTGAGGGAGAAGGAGAGAGAGGGAGACCGAGAATACCTTGCAGGCTCATGCTGCTGGCACAGAGCCCAGTGCAGATCTCGAAATCACTAACCTGTGATATCATGACCTGAGCCTAAACCAAGAGTCAGGGTTTCACCAGTTGAGCCACCCAGGGGACCCTGGGATTAAGATTTCAAATGATAAATGCATTTGCACAACCGTAGATGTTATTTCACAATGAAGGCAAAATAAATGATATATATTCTGCCCATTATTCTCCATGTTGATTAACCCACACATTGATCAATTTGAACTTTGCATCCAGTCCTGAAAGCCTTAGTTTCATTTAGGTCACTATTCCACTATTTCTCTTTCCATTCTTATAATTAACCCATTGCTGAACAACACAACATAACAAAGAGAAATTGTTCTGAATTTGATTTTAAGAATCTCCTCACTGATAAGAGAGTGTGATCATCCTGCATATAAGCAGTATATAAAAAAAGAGTTCTTGATAAAGCCTCCATGTTTCCTGTTGCTTTTTACACTGCCCAATTATTCCCTACAATGAGTCCCTTCAGTTTAGCTGTACTCAATATTTTTGTTGTACAAGATCATAGCACTTTGGTTGGAAGTTGATAAAGTTCTGTGAAGGAAAATATTGTGCATCTTAAATGAACACATTCTTCTTAGCTCTTTCTCCATAGGCATGTCTCTGGCTACAATTTGCATCATTCATTTCTCCATTCATCAGACATTTCATGATTATCTAATCTTTGAGATTCTGTGTTGGGATTACAAAGACCGGGGTGGTGGGGGGCGGGGGGGAGGCAGGGGGAGTGGACAGGACTTCCTCATCAAAAGTCTGAATAGTGATATGGAAGGCATAATTACAATGGGATTAGAACTTCAAACAAGCATGGGCTTCTGACGTTGAAAAATGACCGAACTGTAGCACAAATTAGCAGCTACAAAAGGGCTAAATATTAGTTGAATGAATAAATATAGCACGATACTGATCTGGAATTCTAGCCAATGGATAAGACATTAGGTTTAAAAAGAAATAAGGTTTTTAGTCTGCAGTGACTGAGACAATAATGTTTATTTGTTGGCAATATAGTATATGCCAAGAATACTCAAGAAATAATTTGAAAATGCTCAGTATGCATAAAATAAGTCATTAAGAAGATCAGGTATGTGAAAGGTTTGAAAACGCATAGCTTTCCACTCTGATAATGATCACTCAGAAGATATAATAAAAGAAAACTACTTCATTCCAAATGTAACAAAATGCTATCAAAGGATATATCCTAAGAAGAAATATCATAAGTCACATTAATTAAATTATAAAACTTTACTGGAAAAAAGTTCTGATGTGTAGAGACATAAAATTTTCCTTATCAGAATATTTTAAAGATGTCCATTCTTCCCAGGTTAATTTAGATACCTCCTGCTCTAGGTGAAAATAGCAGCAGAATCATCTTAGGACCTTGAAATAAAGATTTAAATATTTATTTGGATTGATAAAAAACTGAATTTTTCTGTTTTCATTTTTTTATGAGGAAAATTTGAAAAATAAAAAAATAGTCTAGATTTTTAAAATATAAAACTAGAAATAATGTCATTCAATACTACAAGAATTGATAGATAAAAAACAAAGAATTGCTAAATAATTTAATCAGACCATACTATATGTATGTGTGTATGTACAGGTGTTGTGAGTATATGTATATACAACAATATATTATATTTAGAATTTACATATCCATATGGATACATTCTTCAGTAAATGATGTTGAGAAATGACCTTTCTTTGGGGAGAAATATTAACTTAAACTTTCTCATTGCATCATGTACCAAAGTAAAACTTAAGTGAATCAAAAGTTAAGCAAAAAAAATGTTTAATTATACTAAAAGAAAAGTTAACTGAATATTTAATATACTCAGATGAGGAACCAATATCTAAGGATATTATGCAAGAGAAAATAAAAACAAAATAATAGATAAGTTTCAAAGTAAAAAGTTGTATGAGAAAAAACATCAAAAAGGCAAATGAGAAACTAGGAAAATATAAATTATATCAAGAAACTAATATGCTTTGTTATTCAAAGACTTTTGGTTATAAGTGAAAAACATTTTAGTTCCAATATAAAAACTGGAAAGGATGCAGACAACTCCTACCTGAAACTACACAAATGGCCAATAAATATACTTTATAAAATATCAAACTCATTAATAAAAAATGCAAGAAAAAGTAAGTTGTCATAAGTTTTTAATATTTTTATCAATTTTTGAGAAAGTGTACAAGAGAAGCAGAGAGAAAGGGAGAGGGAGAGAGGGAGAGAGAGAGAGGTTTCACAGTCAGTGCAGAGCACAATGTGGGGCTTGAACTCACGAACTGTAAGATCATGACCTGAGTGGAGATCAATAGTCAATTGCTTATCTGGCTGAGCCATCCAGGTTCCCGTCATAAGTTTTAAAATGCTGAAATACCCAATTGTGCTGAATATATGCTTAGACTGTTTTATATACTGCTGGTCAAAGTCTAAATGGGAATAACATTTCTTGCAAAATAGTTTTTATATTTACTCAAATACTTTTATTTTACATGATTTAATCAACAGCCTAGATATCCAATGTGTATATTAGCTTTTTTCATCTATATAATACAATATTTACTTTGGTACATGATGCATTAATAAAAAATTGACTTTCAGAAAAGAGCATTTATTATTATTTTCTGAATCAGAAATAACAATATTATTTTGGAAAATCAGAAAATACTGAAAGAATAACAAGAAAAAAATTACCTGTAGCCGAACTACTCACAGAAAACTGTGTGTGTGATTTTTTCTAGCTTTACTTAAAATTAAACTATATATACCGTATATTTAACTTTTAATCAATTGTTTTAAAAAATGATTTTATCCCAGGTGATTGTGTGTGTGTTTGTGTGTGAGTCTGTGTGTATTTCAGAGAAAGCAAGAGTAAGAGCTAGAGAGAATGAGAAAGCTAGAAGGGAGGGGAAAGAGAGATCATGAGAATTCCTTGAAAAAAGGAAAGATTTTAGTTAAGGCACATTGTTGACTGACCTACTGCAGTTTTATTTCAAGTTTATTTATTTATTTATTTAAGTAATGTCTACACCCAACGTGGAGCTGAAATTCACAGCCCTGAGATCAAGAGTCGCATGCTTTCTCAACTAAGCCAGCCAGGCAACCCTACTACAGCTTTTTAAAAATAGTAACTGGGGGCATCTGGGTGACTAGGTCAGTTGAGCATCGAACTTTGGGTCAGGTCATGATCTCACTGTTCACAAGTTTGAGCCCTGTGTTAGGCTCTGTGCTGACAGTTCAGACCCTGGAGCCTGCTTCAGATTCTAGGTCTCCCTCTCTCACTGCCCCTGCCCCACTCACACTCTGTCTTTCTCTCTCTCTAAAAAAATAAACTTTAAAAAAAGGTTTTTTAAAATTTGTTATGCAACAGGAGTACCTACATGTCATGGATTATTTGCAAATATGACCATCATCCCTCTATATGTATGCCCCTCCTTCCATCAAGAGCTCGTCTTTTCTTCTACCCTTCAATCTGGACCGATTCTATGAGATGCTTTGGCCAGTAGACAGTGCGAAAGTAATGTCGTTTGACTTCTGGACCTAGGTCTCAATAAACTTTGCAGCTTCTGTTTCTTCATTCTCTTGGAAGCTAGCCACTATGTAAAGAAGTCCAAATGTCTAACTAGAAAAAGTTTACGGGAGAGACAGAAGGATCCTGGAGGAATTATAAAAAGAGAGGCCCAGTCAATCCCCAGTTATTCTCGCCCCTCCAGCTGAGAGACAGATTTCTAGGTGCGGCCGTCCTGGATCTTCCAGTCCCAGCAGAGCCGCCCCAGCTACTACCACTCAGAGCAGGGACTAGCTCTCCCTACTGAAACTCATCCTTATGGCGGTGGTCTGCTATAGTGTTGATGTTTTAGCCTTTACATACTAGGATGATTTGTTAGGCAGTAGTAAGTTAACTGAAATGCTGTATGAATCAGATCTAGCTAATGGTGAGAGAGGCTTCTGAGACACGAAGCCTATGGGCACATCCCTCTTTCTTTTCCCGAAACATCGCAGCTACCATATGAAGGTGAGGTGACAAACACAAGGATGAAGTTCTTTATACTAAGGACAGCAAGAGCATCTGCACCTGTCTCACATCCGCCTGTTCCTAGAATTCTTGTAAGTAGACAAGCACTTACATGTTTTAAATGTTAAGCTTAAGTTCGGTTGCTGTCCCTTCCAGCTGAATGTAATTTAACCTGACTCAGCAGGGTTTTACATTTTTGGTAAAATTTCAAGACATAATAAAATTACTTATTATATAATTGTATGTGGCAGAATCAGGTTTCAAACAGGATTGTCCGAACAATAAGAAAAGTCTATCTATCTATCCATCCATCCATCCAACTATCTATCAATCATCTACCTATTATCTATTTACCTATATATCCATCTATCTATGCCTCTATGTCTATTCATCCATCAATTATTTATCACAAATGAATAAAAATTGAAATGCATCAAATGTCACTTACAACTTTTGTAATTAGTGGTTCATTCACTTAATTTAACTCACTGAGTGTTGCTTTATCCAGCTATAAAATTGAGCTAAGCAGTGTATCTATTTTGCAGCATTGTTGGGAGGTAGAGAGAATGTATGTAAAATGCTTAGATTTGTGCTCATACTAATTGCTGAAAAAATGTCAGCTTAGAATTGTTTCTACTAAGTTTTTGTTTCTATTTTTATATATTTTGCTTCTCTAAAATTCTACAATAAGAATAGTTGGTTTTATAATCAGAGAACAAAACAAAGAGAAAGAGTCTTATAGAAAAATCTCTGGATGGTACTTATACAGTATTAAGTTCTAAAACAAATATAAAGTTCTATGGAGAAGAGGCTGAGTTTCAAAGTTCTGTGGGTGAGAAACAGGGTCTGCTAGAATTGTTTCATCCACTACCTGAAGTATTTAACAGTATTATTAATTTAAATATTTTTGAATATTGAATGGCAAAGATGAATCTTTATGGCTAAATGGATCTTTATGTTATGCTCCTCTGCATCTCTTTGACTAAACTGGGGAACTTGAAAATTGCCACAGAACCCCAACCAACAAAGCCTGCAATGTTTCTTGATGGGTGGTTCACAAAACATCAAGCTGAACTTATCTGAGATTTTTCTGAACAGATGGCAAAGATACTTTTAGTTACTTATACTCACTGGATTTGCCTGGGCAGATATTTCTGGAACTTTAATATTACTCAAAATAAAGTAGAGAAAACAGCACAAAGAATTTGATTATTTCTGACTGGTCGTTGATCCCAGTGTTGATGGAAATCTGGCAATTATACCAGGAGAGACGGATGACTTTGGGGGCTTGAATTTTAAGTCATTTCATAACTCAAAGGTGGATGTTCCAATTTCAGTTCTGCTACTCTCTGGCTTCCTATTATTATCACATTGTCCTGGTTTTTAAATGTGTAAAATGGGGTTATAATGCTGAGCGTTTCTCTGTTTCTCTCTTTCAGAGTATTTCAGGTTTCAAAATTCTTAAGGTGAAGTAAAATGCATATATCCAGATAAAATAAAAATATGTAACTAAGGAAATCACTGCAGAGGAAATACTGAAATGAGAGAAATAAAATGAAACTAGAAGGTAGTAGTAAAATGTTTGCCAAGAGGTACTGTGAGCTTGCTGGATATAAGCTATGATTTTGATTCTGTGTTCTGTAGCAGCCAACAAGAAGGAAAAAACAATGCGGGTTACACAATTCAGAGGGTCAATAAGGTAGAACTGACCATATCAATAGCCACACAAGCCCACAAAGTTGTTGCTCCAGAGATCCAATGCTCCTGGGAACTTCTTAACACTTTCATGGAGCAATTTCTTTTTCTTCCTTTCTTTCTTTCTCTCTCTGTCTCTCTTTCTTTCCTTCCTTCCTTCCTTCCTCTTTCTTTCTTTCCCTTCCTTCCTTCCTTCCTTCCTTCCTTCCTTCCTTCCTTCCTTCCTATGTGAGCGAGAGAGGCAGAAAGAAAGGGAGAGAGAGAATCCCAAGCAAACTCCACCCTCAGCACAGAGCCAGACTCGGGGTTTGATCTCATGATCACGAGATCATGACCTGAGCCAAAATCAAGAGTTAGATGCTTAACCAACTGAGTCACACAAGGGTCCCCATCGGGCAATTTCTTATAAAATTCTTCACAATAGACCAATGAGAGAACACGAAAGTATAGTTTTTGTGTGATCAATCTAGACAATACAAGAACACTACAAATCCAGGTACAGGTTCTCTGATGATCTCATTTCATCCAGGGATTCACATCCGAGCACTTCAAGAGACATGGAAGAATTGCACAACTTTTCAGCAGTCTCCAGTCAGTCATGTTTCTTTCAAATGAGCCTTTGTTAGGAGCTGATTTGCAGCTGCCTGTGTTGCCAGTTACATTTCAAATTAATTGCCAGTTAGGTTTCAGTGGAACTGGCAGGCAGAAAGGCTTTCTCCTGTGACAGCGGAGCCTAACCAGAGAGGCGCCTGAGGTGAATCCCCCCTACCTCTTCCGGCAGACCCGCTGCAGGGGTGGGCGGGGCCAGGATTCTCCTCTTGAATAGGAGCCATGAAATGAGGTTGTTCAATAGAACAGGGAAAAAAAAATTAAAATAAAATAATAAGTGGAAAAACAGACATTTAAAGTAGACAGAGTCTAAAAACAAAAGAAGCAGAAATCGAGTATAATTTAAGGTAAGAGAATGTATCCCAAGGACAAAATATATTAATTTTAAAACTTAGAAAAATCAATTAAGTTAAGAAAATTAAATAAACTTGAAAATAAATGGATTCAAGATAAGAAGCTGGGCCTAAAAAGTAAAAAGTTAAAGAGGTTATTATGACTAAAAATAGTTTTTAAATATATAAAATAAAGTTAAATTTTATTAAAAATGTAAAAATAAATTTTAAGTTATAGGAAAATAAGAGATGGAAAATCTAAAATATGAAAATAAAATAGAATAAAAATCGGGACTACCCATCATATAAGTTATTAGCAAGAAGTTTCAGGTCAATGTTGGGTTGATGAACCACAAAAATCAATTTTTAGTAAAGGCAGAAAACTAAACCATGCAATAGGCAGAGTAGGAAGAGTCCCTCATAAGCAAAAGTTTTTTTTTAATGTTTTATTTATTTTTGATACAGAGATAGACAGAGCATGAGAGGGGGAGGGGCAGAGAGAGAAGGAGACACAGAACCGAAAGCAGGCTCCAGGCTCTGAGCTAGCTGTCAGCACAGAGCCTGACGTGGGGCTCGAACCCACGAGCGTGAGATCTGACCTGAGTGGAAGTCAGAGGCTTAACCGACTGAGCAAAAGTTTTAACTGTAGGTGATTTAAGAGTCAACTCATGGGAGGGGCTCCTGGGTGGCTCAGTGGGTTGGTTTCAAGGTTCCTGAGTTTGAGCCCCACCCATATGGGACTCGGTGCAGTAAGCTCAGAGCCCCTTTCCAACCCTTTTTAGCCCCTCCCCTGCTTACAATCTCTCTCAAAAATAAACATAAAAAAAAAAAGAGTCAACTCATGAGAAGGGATGTTTTTCCTCAAAGTGCAGAGCATCTGAATACCTTAGGCTGTTTTTAGTAAAGGACCTCACTCCTGTTAGAAACGTTCACAATTGTAAACAAAATTGTGATAAACATTTGTGTATCTATATCTTTACACCTGTTTTTGAATTATTTTTAAGGAAAAAATTCTGAAAGTTTAGTTGACTAAAGAATATACACCCTTCAAAAAATTTTTTTCATGATCCGTAATGTCAATCTGTCCTCCTGTGGCTGGTAGCAATTTATAGTTAAACCATGCAAAACCTGTCTTATTTCCACTTTGTCTAACCCTGCTATTATCACAATTTTCTATGCGAATCTGAGAGTCAAAAAATATCTTGTTATAAATTATGCATCCTTTTTTTTTACTTAAAACTTTTATTTATTTATTTATTTTTTGAGAGACAGAGACAGAGCATGAGCAGGGGAGGGGCAGAGAGAGGGAGACACTAAATCTGAGCCATGCTCCAGGCTTTGAGCTGTCAGCACAGAGCCCAATGCAGGGCTAGAACTCATGGACAAGGAGATCAAGACCTGAGCCGAAGTCAGACACTTAACCGACTGAGCCACCCAGGTGCTCCTAACTTGTGCATCTTTGATTGTCATTGAGATTGAACCAAATTCTTCTGAAAGAAAAAATTGTTTATTCCGAACTCCTTCACTTTCTTCTGTCAGCTCATCGTGATATAAATAGACTAGAATACTATAATTCTCACAAGGCAGATAACTTAATTGGCAAATGACTTTGGAATAGACACTAACTACAAAACGTGTTTACTCATATCCCTTTTGTTAAAAGGGCTTTTCCTGAGCTTCCTGCTTACTAGTTAGCACTCAAATCTGGCTCGATTCCTAAGAAAATGGAAATAATGATTAATTAATGACAATAGTTGCTTGAATTCCCAACATTATTTGGTAAAAAAAAAAAATGCTGAAATGACTCTTAGGAACCCTCAGGTAGTTTAATTAAAATATAAAAGTGAATAAATTAAACTAAAACTGCTCTGTTGAACACTCAAGAAGAGTTGTTTCATAACAGTTGTCTTATTAACTTTTTGTATTTTTTAGTATTGTCTGAATTTGAAATTAAAATAAAAATAACATAAAATTAATATGATATTTAAGTTGCAAAAAATATCCAATGCAATTCAAGTTTCATTGATTTCCTGAATACAGTTTATGGACTACACATTTATATCATTATCTAGTGTGCACGGAATCTTTGTCGGTTGGCTATTAAAATGTTTTCTTACTGCCCATTTGAGGATATTGAATATTCAAAAGATAGAGTCAATGGCTTCTATGTTCTAAGGTGAGTGAACAGAAAATTCCATCTGTTTAATGAGAAACATTGAGATCTTTTACAAAATAATTTCAATATTGAAAAGGGAAGACAGATGTTCTCATATTTTAAAATGAGATTTCAGATTGCAACATATGAAACTACAGGAAAGGTTTTTAATTTCTTAGCAAAACTAAGAATTACAAAACATTTAGTTGAAAAATTCAAGTACATTACACTCTCATGGCAATTGCTCAAAATATAAATCAAGGGTAAATCAAAGACTTTACTTTCAGCAAAATGTTTCACTAGTGGAGCAGAAAAACCCATCCCAGCATCAAATGCCTAAAATAATGAATTAAAGTGAAAGTGTTTTAAAAATCATTTCTGATGTGGTAGGAAATTAAGAAAACCATCAGAAGGCAGAATTAACAACAACAACATACCCCACATATCCAGAACAGGGAGCAAACACTGGAGTCAGTGTTTGCCTGGAGGGCCCTGCTGGTTCAAACATTTCTCAGAGTTCCAATCAATATCATCTCCCAAGGAAATGTCATTAAAAACATGAAGAAATAAGCCATAAGCAATGGTACCAGAGAAAAACAAAACATTATGAACCTACTTGCAAAGCCTGTAGATATAATAATCAGAAAAATATAAATGAGTATTTTAATATCTTTAAGATAAGAATGAATCAAAAACAGAAACAAAGACCAAATTGCTATTGATAAAGAACCAAACAGAAGTTCCAAAAATTAAAACATCAAATTTGGTTAAATAACCTGATTGATGGATAAGATAACACATTACACAGTTGAAGGAAGAGACTCATAGAAAAGTTGATGCAAAAAAATTATCCGGGGTCAGCAAGGAAACCAAGCACATGAAAATATGAAAGAGGACAAAGGGAAGAATTCCAGATCCTCCTAATGATAACTTCAGAATAATAAAATAGAAAGGATGGTGAAAAGGATATATTTAAATGTATAATTGCCATTTCAGACTTCATGAAAGCACCCATACACCACTATCAAGTTCAGAAAAAATGAATCCAAGAGCATCGTTAACCGTCTGAGTTCGCCTCAGGTCATGATCTTGTGATTCTGATTCATGAGTCCCAGTCCAGTGTGGGGCTCTGTGCTGACAGCTCACAGCCTGAAGCCTAATTAGGATGCTGTCTCTCTCTCTCTCTGTCCCTCCCCAGTTCGCACTGTCTCTCTCTTTACCTCTCTCTCTGTCTCTCTCTCTGTCTCTCTCTCTCTCTCAAAAATAAATTAGTATTTTAAAAATTAAAAAAAAAGAAAACTCAATGAGTCCCAAGAGGTAAATAAAAACAAATAAACTCCTACATACAGTGAAATGAAAACATTAATGAAAAAAAGAAGTTATTGAAAGCATCAGGGAGAAAAACAGATTAATTACAAAGGAAGAACAATTAAATTAAAATCAGATCTCTCAACAGCTGAAACTGAAACCAGAAAACAATGTAATAATCTAAGTACTAAAAGAAAATAATTGTTACCATGGAATTACATATTAAACAGAACTTTCTTTCATAAATGAGATGTACACAGGTATTTCACGTAAGAAAAAGAAAATAAGAGACTGCTTATGAATAGTCTTATCTATTTTAGAATTTAAATCTTGTAATCAATTTAAGCTCTCCTTTCCCCAGAGTCCAGTCTAGTGGCTTGGAACTTGTGCTTGGTGGTGGGAATGGAGCGAACTCTCTCATGACCTGTCCTTTTTCAAGCTCTTAGTCCTCTGGTGTTGAGGCAGAGAGGGAAAACTCAAGATGTCTTCCCATGTGCAACTGCCTATGTTTAACCGGCCGATGTTTACCTTATTAGTTGAAAATGCTTTTCCATTACTAAACAAATCTGCCATGGCGATTTGTTCTTCCCTTTCTGTCAGTTGTAACTAATTCTATAGGATAGGCATCCAAATATTGTTTTCCAACGGGCAGGTGTTCATTGGCTCTATGAAGAGCCCTAATGGATATTTACCCTTTATAGTGTCATGGTTTGGAAGAGTCAGCTGAGGCTTAACCACTTACTATGCCCATTTCGGCTGTGGAGGTTTCACTGCATTACCTCTCACGGTTGGGTATTTCTGTCCGAGTTGGTAGCTCTCTTGAAGAACAATAGCAAAATCACTCAGTTTCTAACTCACACCCATTGCGGTTGAGGGAAACAGATAATCTTGCCAAACCACATGGTAGAATACAGGCAGTACCTTCTTGTAATGGTCTCTCCTCATCTTTTTTGCCCGTGTCTTCTCTTGTTAGCAGCTTTCAGTTTCAGGCAGCAAGTGCCCTGCTGGTTCTGTAGCTTAGAAAATTTTACCAAGGATGATCCGCAGTCACAGCTTGGTGAAAGATGTGGTGGTTCTGGCATCCTCAACCACGTAGGATCAGAAAGAATATTTTGAATGTTCATCCTCACCTACAGGAGGATTATGGGAAGCTGCCCCACAAACTCATCCTCTTTAAAGATGACTTCTAACCTTCCTTCTCTGTACATAGTTTAGGGGAAGAGAAGAAACGGAGGGTTGGTATAATGGATGGTTCCAGCTGCACTGAGATAGTGCCTTTCAGATATCTCTCTTCAAAGTGGCTGGTCCCACAGCTGGTAGTTTTTGATTTTAGAATTTGACCTTACTTGACATTAGAATGTGATTCTGTGCATCAATTCTGGGAAAACAAGAAAATGTACTTGCATTACTTGGTTTCAGACTATAGACCCTTAGGCATCAATTCTCAGACAGTAATAAGGTTTTCTGTTGGTACTCTACAACACATGTTATAATATCGTACTTTATCATCGAAGATAAAAATTGTCTTCTGCATAAATATTATCCAAACATCACTGAAGACCATTGAATTCTCTACACTACATATAAAAAGTAGTGTTTGTAATAAAACAATCAAATTTAAATATGGACAACTGGTTGCTGGAGATCAAACTATAAATAGCATTAGAAATAAACAATGAACTAAAGTGTGTAAAATCTAGGTGAGAAAGCACTTTAGCTTGCCTAATTGTCCAGAATGAATAGTATATAGAGCCTCTCAAAGTGAGAACTTTTGGGTGCTAATTTACTATATAAATTCAGTTTCATAATTTTGAGACTTATTCTGGGTCCTAAACTACATGGGACTTGGAAGGAAAATTCATTTTCTATTCTCATTTCCATTCCATTTCTCGATCAGCTTAGTAAGATGGTAATAAAAATTTTGAGTGACTATACAAAATATTTTGATCTAGTCTTCTAAAAATTAGTGCAAGTAAAACGCAAGTTCTTTACATGCAGACTATTCGGTCAAAAGTATAAGTTAGTGAAAATTAGTGTAAGTCCTTGCCTTCTCATCTGCTGGCCAAATATTAGTGGGATTTTTTTATATCTAATGTTTATTTCTTTATGAATCTTACTGACTTCATACTAACAGTTAATTTCAGGTTTTGTCCTTCAAGAATCACATATTGTTGAACTATTCAGATCTCTGTCACATCCAACATCTTTAAAAACCATTACATTTCTTAAGAAAGCAAACAAACAGAAATATAAAGAATCCTACCTTAAAAGTATGACAATAACCTGGAGTGCCTGGGTGGCTCAGTCTGTTAAGGGTCTACTTCAGCTCAGGTCATGATCTTGGGGTTTGTGGGTTCAAGTCCCATGTCAGGCTCTATGTTGATAGCTTGTGGCCTGGAACCTGCTTCAGATTCTGTGTCTCCTTCTCTCTCTGTCACTCCCCTGCTCATGCTCTGTCTCTCAAAAATAAATAAATTTAAAAAAAAGAAACTTTAAAAAAGTATGACAATAATCTTATCCATTTATAAACTTCTCAGTAAGCAAAAAGTAGTTATAGTAAAATGAAGATTGATTTTGATGTAATGCTCAGCATATATCTATGAATGAATTTAGCAATAGTGTAGTTGATGTAAATAAGAGAAACATCAGCTCTTGGAAACACAGCTAAAGTTTATGAATCAACTCTTGTCTGATACAATACCTTAAGCTCTTGAGGGAGATTTGATCACAAACATTGGCATCATACAAATGGCTGCCTTCTGAATGAAATTTGATAATAATTAGTCTGTCCCTAAAGTTTCCATATAACATTAAAACAAAGGGCAATACTTTTCATAAATCCACAAAGCCACACCCTGAAAAAAATGTATAATTGTTAAAAGTTTTATTTTATGGAGTATCCTTTCAGGATGTGTTTCTGAAACTTCATTTTGAAAATATCTGTTACCTTATATATTATTCAGATGTAAACATACATGAAAATTCTTTCAAGTTACTTTAAGCTTTCCCATTTCCACTGGATATTTGGCCAGATAATTGATGTGTGGAAGTCTAGATTTTTTAACCATTAGGAGGTGGAAAAATCACAAGGGTTTGTCCTTATTGTGAGATCTGAATTATAGTCACAAAAGTTTGGATTGTCATCTGAGGTCTTGGTTCCTTCATTTGCCAATTCTGTTTTTTTTTTTTATAAGTAACAAACTGATTAGTATAAAGGATAGGCCCCCTGACCTTTTTCCCAAGTCATGTATTTCAAAGTCCTGTCATTCATAGAAAGGAGCTAACAACAGTTAAAGTTCCTCAAGTTGCATTGTTCAGTTTTTAAACAAGAATTCTTTGTTGGCAGACATTATTGTTACTGATTGTTCTTTTTTTCCCCAGCAAACTCTAGTAGTTGCATATGATTTGTTTCATTATGCTAAGAAAAATAGTTTAAAATTTCACTTTTGTAAACTATTTTTACCCTTTTAAATTTCCGTAATTTTGAAAAAGCTAAAATAGCATACTTTATGTTATTTGTGAACATATTTCTCTATTCCAATATTCAGGTGCATTAATAATGTAAGCAGGCACTTCTTGGGTCTTCCAGCGTTCACTCTCTCTGCTTCTTGTAATCACATAGAATAGTCTAATGTATGATCTAACGTCGACATATGGCATCTAATATTCTTCTCCCCTAAAAGTAACGAGGGCTCCTTGGAGTGTAGCTGACTCCACGCAAAATCAGCAAAATAAGAATGGACTTTTGAAATATCTTGATGCTATCAAAAATAAGGATGCTTTCAGAAATATCTGCGGTAGTATGAAAAAAAAAGATAAAAAGGCTAGTTTGTGAGAGCACTTCCAGGGGCTCTGGAATACTGATATACTGAGAGTATATCAGTTTTAATATCAAAAAAGAGAAAAAATGATTGCAGGCAATTTGAACACATTGAGTATCTTAAAGGTGACATGATTTCATAATGAAACTAAAAGTATACAAGTTAAAAAGGGGTTGTAATGCTCATATATGTTTTCAGTATAGATTTTTAAAATACAGATTTTAAAGTTGATTTATCTTCATTTTTTCTAATGGAGATGAAAAATTTGAGAAGAACATATTGTAAAAGACAGAAAAACAAATCATGTTTTTAATATGGTGAAATATATTTGAATGAATTAATAAAAAAACTAATTATCAGTGAATCAAAGGAAAGATCAAGACCTTTTGAAAAACAGGCAAGATAAGGGAAAACTGCAGACTGTTTACATTTTAATCACACAAAAGTGTGGCCAGACAAGGATTCCGAGGGGATTTGACAAGGTAGTGTCGGTTTTAAGGAATCAACTGTGCACTTAGGTTGCCCTGGCAACAGGAGTGTCTTAGTATGCTAAGACATTATAATGAATACGAAGAAAATTATAATTAGAGTAGTCTTATCTCCCTTGGAGATAGGTTTGGAAAAGAATTTGGGACAAGTTTATGTCATCCACAAAAGATGAAGTTGTGAGAGAGAAAATTTGAGTGATGTTCTAAAGAGAGAAGTTGAGCCTGGATGGTTCGGAATATGGCACAAATCTGTTGTTTTTCTCTACTGAGTTCAGGTAGGTTAGAGAAAATAAATAAATCCTATACATGTAAATTCACATCATCTCAACTACTATATACCCACTGGGAAGGAACATAGGACTAGAGATCAGCTCCTGCTCATTGTTCTGGGCTTTGGACCCAAAGTATTGTAGCAGTCTGGGCTGTGGACAAATCTCCTGGCTCTTATTAACTCACAGAGTCTGGATATGTCCCTCTCATTTAGTGATTCCATTTCTCTTATATTTCTTTCAATAGCAGGAAACACAGGTAGACTCTGTGTCTGCCATATTCCACCGAAGGCAGTGTAATTACTAGAAAGTTCTGGCTTATACTGACCTGAAATTTACCTAATTTCATCTGTTAATCCTAGGTTTGCTTTAAAGTCAGTCACCTAAGGCAGTTTAAAAACCATTTTAATCTATTCCCGAGCTTTAATTAACTTAAGCTGATTCCTCTTATCATGTGTTTAACAGTGATGTGTGTTTAAATATGCCCCTTAGTAATTGTACCTCTAGTATTAACCATAATAAATACTATTATGTCTATTATCATTAATAATAATATTGCATTATTATTTGTAATCATGACCACTTTTCTTCATATTTTTATAAACAAATAGCAATAGCAACTTTTCCTGGCTGGGAATCTCTCCCAGCTGCAGAGGAAGTGTGAGGCACTGAGAGAAGATCCACCGAATATGAATTCACTTGATTGATTTCAGGCTTTTCATTGTTTGTTGCTGCTAACCACCTACAACCAAAGGATGATGTGTGACTCCGGGGAGACTCACGAGTACTGTGTCAAGCTCAAGGGAATCAGTGACATCTATTTTCTAACATTATGATTTGTGAAAAATCAATTTTGCCTTTGCTGTCTTGCTTTGATTTAGTCTTTCTTTTTGTAGAAAAATAAGTACAACATGGCTGGTCGAAGAGAACAATTTTCTTCCAAAGTTCTTGTGTGTCTTATCTTGGAAGAAAGAAATAAATAAGAGATCTGAATTTAAGTGGTAAAATTCTTGTGTTCTTTGTAGAGGAGGTACCCCCAGCAATGGAAAGCCTCTAGCTACCTATTTTTCTTCGACTTCTATTTCAAGTTTAGTTGTCTGGTGCAGAGAAGTATCAAGATTGGTTGTCTGGTCCAGAGAAAGGGGGTAAAAAGAAATGAAATGAAGTTATTGATGTTTTTATAAAACAGTCATCCCTGCTTTTTTTACACACAATTATAGGGAGTTCATTCAGCAATACTGTTCATTTTTGACTCCTGGAGAATTTGAAAAATGACACGCTGTGAATGTGAGGTGAGAATGGAGGGGGTGGATATAGTCTGGCAAATTCGACCCTATTTCTTATTATTTATAAGGTGCACTTGTATCTTAAAGGATACTTCAAGGTTCTCAAAAGAGAGAGTAAATAATATTAATAGTATATTTCTTAAGATAAAGAGATGTTAGCACATTTGAACAATAGTTGAAATCTATGTGTTTAAATTCCTTCACTCCTTGAAGCTGAGATAATAAATCGACTTTGGAAGTCGGATTTCAGCAATGTATATTTTGCACGTTAATAGTGTACATGATACTTTTTAGTATAAAAGAAAAGATAAGCAATGACAGGAAAATGTCCAAGGATCAACTTGGCAGGAGTTCATGAGCATGTACAGCATCCAAATTAGCTAATGAAATGCTTCAGCTCAGTAACTGGCTGCTTACAAAGAAATTTTAAGATAAATGTCAAGAGAAAGATGCCGTAAAGGGCAAATAAATTAGGAGTAAATTAGCATTAACAACAAGTTATAAGGAAATGAGAACAGTTTAATTTTGACAAAAAAAAAAAAAACTCAAAAAACCCCAAGATATATGTAGAATTATAAAGGAAACAATAATTCATGGTAGAAAAAATTAGTCAAATGATGTTTAGAGGGAAAAGGAGGAATATAACTGTAAGTTTATTGCAACTTATAACTTTAATAGAAATGGGTCAAATTTAGAGATTGAATTAGGTAGCTCATAAAATGGCCACTGTTTTATAAATTTATCAGTTAACTTAAGACAATTTAGACTAATTCAAAGTATATTTTACTAAAATTATCCTACAACCCAGCGTAAGTTTGGTAATTTGACAAGTTCATCAATGCTGAAGGTTAGTAGAAAGTAATTCAACAAACTTTCTTGCTTGAACAGATTAATGCAGTTTAATAGGAAATGATGATTCATTTTATTGTTCGCAAGTATTTATAATTAAATCATACATCAATTTTATTTACAAAATGATCATATACATAAAAATATTGACAATTCGGGCAAGCAGAAAATGATGCAAATACTAATAATTCACAATCGAATCCCTTAAAATTAATTAACATCCTGACAGTATATATGCCTTTCTCCTCCAGAAAATATAACAAGACAAAATTTTGAATTTCAAATACATTTTCTTATTTAATTACCAATAATAGTTGTAAGTAGTTCTGGGAACCATAATCAAGCAAACATGTGATTATAATTAAACATACAAATAGATACATGAAGATACTTAAGAATCTGGTAATAGTAAGTAAAGTTCTCTATTGTTGAAATACGATCACTTTCTTTGAAGATAAAATACAATTAAATTATTGATGAGTAGTCTTTTTTACCTTTAGATTAGAGTGTAACATAAGTGGCTATTTGGAAAAATGCATCCTAATATGACAATTTGCTCAAAGACTTTTTTAAGGATCAGTGCACAGAACAGGAGTTGATATTGAATTCCAACAAGTAAGTGTTTCTGGGGTTTTTGTTTTGTTTTTTTTTTGAGTTTATTCACTTTTTGAGAAAGAGTGAGTGCAGTGTGGGAGGGGCAGAGAGAAGGGGACAGAGGATCTGAGGACAGCTTGGTGCTGACAGGGGAGCCTGATGTGGGCTGGAAGGCAGGGACGCAGGACACTGGGATCAGAGCCTGAGCTGAAGGAGGTGGTTCCACCGACTGAACCACTCAGGTGCCCCAAGTTTCTTCAGTTTTAAACAGGTTAATTTACTGAAAGATGGAGAAGGAAAGGTAATGTGAGGAAGAGAAAAGAGCCAGAGAGGAGTGGGGGATAGACAAATAGGCAGAGGAAGTGGGCGGCCGGGTAGAGCAGAGCAAGGCTGAGAAATAGTTGCTGAAAACATGAGAACAATAGAAGGGGATTCATGGGGAATTAACATCTTCTCAGTAGATAATCATATAATCAGAAAGCCGTATGCATGGTCCTTTATTTCAAATTTACATTTATTAGTAATTTTGATTAGAATTGAGTGTGATCTGTGATTATTAAACATGAATCCGTTGTGAATGAAATGCATATACAGATATAATTGCACTTGCCATTCAATATGATTATTCACATTGCCCTAGTTTTATGACTTAATTTTAAAGGATTTGGATTTGAATAATTAAAAATAACAAAATTAGCTATAGCTTCAGTCAGTTGAAATAAACCTGTTAGCACGACCCCTGGTGGCAGTCATCTATAATGTAATGGGTGTGATCTTTATTTAGGTCCCACTTAATCTCTGCATGTTGGTTAACATGGGAAAAAATGATTATAATATTGAGTGAATATATTAGGTCTCTTTTGTTCTGCATTCAGTGTTAATTGTATACCATAGTGTGCAAGACTAGTTTTATCACTGGATTTGAGTAAATATCTGGGAATAGAATTGCTGCGTCATAGGGTAACAGCAGATATGCCTATTATATACACCTGTTAGAGAGAGAGCGTAATAGGCAGATATGCCTATTATATACACCTGTTAGAGAGAGAGCGTATACACACACACATAGTGGACTCCGATAGTGGTGGGATTGGTGAGAAGTATAACAAAAGTACATAAAAGTATGCAAACCGTAAATGAGCAGCATAATAAATTTGTAAAAAGTGAAAATACTCCCATAAGCAGCATCAAGATAAAAAAATATTAACAGAACCCCAGAAACTCTAGTTATGCCCCTCCTAGTAATCTCGTAACACTCCCCCCTCTATGAAATAGCATTTCATAATATGAATGCAGCCTTGTGATTTAATCAGAAATATATATTTTAGTCTTCCTCCAAGCTTATGAACAGAGCTCCTCAAACCCTTATATTTTCCCAAGTGATAAGAGCCATAAGAACGTCTTGTGTTGTCATATCTGGCTCTTGTCCCTGGCTTCTGAAATAGCTCCAGACCCATAAGGTGAAAGAAGTATTGCTTGTTCATAATAGGTCCCTCCCAATCACACATGGTTTTTGTTAATGAGGTGACTGTTGGAAAGCCCCTAGGGATTGGGCTGGTTGGGGGCTGGGGGACCCAACCATATTATTAGTGGAACTTTCAGCCCCACCTGTCTACCTCTAGGGGGAGACGATGGGCTGGGAGTTCAGTTAATCACTAATGGCCAATGGTTTAATCCAACGCGTTTTCATAAAGCCTACATTAAAAAACAACAAATAAAAAAACCTAAGCTAAGTGACCCAGAGAGCTTCTGGGATGCTGCAAACGTGAGGGCGCTGGAGGTACGCGGAAGCATACAAGAGTTGTGCTCGCCCCACACTTCGCCCTACATATCTTTTCTGACTGGCTGTTTTTGAACTGCTTTCTTTTATATTAAACCAGTAATCTAGTAAGAAAATGGTTTTTCCGAGTTCTGTGGAGTACTCTAGTACATTATCAAACCTTAAGAGGGAGTCATACAAATATCAGATGACTTCACTCATATGAGGACTTTAAGATATAAAACAGATGAACATAAGGAAAGGGAAGCAAAACTAATATAAAAACATGGAGGGGGACAAAAACATGGGACTCTTAAATATGGAGAACAGAGAGTTACTGGAGGGGTTGTGGGAGGGGGGATGGGCTAAGTGGGTAAGGGGTACTAAAGAATCTACTCCTGAAATTATTGTTGCACTATATGCTAACTAACTTGGATGCAAATTAAAAGAAAGAAAAAGAGGGAGTCATGGGGATCTTCAGTTTAGTGTTTGCCACAAGTCGGTAGTACAGGAGGGCTGGATTTCTGATTGGAGTCGGAAGTGAGGGCAGGGCAGTCCTGTGAGAGAGAGCCTTCAGCCTGTGGGATTGGTGCTAACTCCAGGCAGTTTGTGTCAGAATTGAGTTAAATTGTAGGATACCCAGTTGGCGTCCACCAGTGTTCCAGGAGTGTGGAACATCCCCCATATCTGGTGTCAGAAGTGTTGGTCAGAGCAGAGTAGAAGAACAGAGTGTTTTCTTTTTGTGGGTATGCCATAGTTTCTTCATTCTACTGTTGATGGCTATTTGGGGTGTATTTTAGTGTTAACCTGCTATGAATAATGCTATATCCCTTTGTATGATTTTTGATGACCGTATATAAACATTTCTTTTGGGTATATACTCAGGAGTGAGATTTCTGGGTCATACGTTCAACTCTCATTGATATGACCAAAGGGTTTTCTAACAGAGTTGCATAAATCTATATTCCCATGAGCCCTCTCACCTTGGTGTTCCAGATATTCACCAACATTTGCTTTGTCTTTTTTATTTTAGCTTTTTTGGTGGTGTGTAATGGTACAGAATTATGATTTTAATTTATATTTCCCGAATGCCTAATGATTTTGAGCACACTTTCAAATATTTATTGGCTATTTGAGTGTGTCATCTTTTGTGAGGGACCTTTTCTTTTTTCTTACTGAGCTCATTATCTATTCTGGAAACTGATCTTTTGTTGAGTTATATTTGTTATAAATAATCATCTCAATCTATGCCTTGCATTTAGTAGCTTTATTGAGGAATAATTCACATACCCACAATTTGTCCATAGTAAGTGTGATTAGGCAGGCCAGCTCCGAGGTCCTAGAAAGGGTCCCACAGGACCAGTCAAGAGGCTCCTTGGCTTCTTGCAGGATAGAAACCAAAAGGGGAGCTGAGAGGAAGTGAAAGTATAGTTTATTGAAGATCTAGAGAGAACAGATACAGAGAGAGCATCCGGGACACTTGGAAAGGAGCTAGACTCTGTCTTTGCTTGGTGTCTGGGGTTTTTATTGAGGATGGTGGTCTGGTGTACATGTCTTCTCAGGCATCCAGGAACTGTCATTTATGCCCTCAAGCCAGTGTTGCAGGATTTTTTTTTACCCCAATACCTGGGAAACCTTGTCTTGCCGCCTGGGAAAAATGAAGAGGTGGACACAAAATAAAATGAGCAACAGGCAAAAAGTTTATTAGAGTATAAGATTAGAAAGGAAGACTAGTAGGAAAGCTCTCTTTACAGAGAGGGGACATTCAAAAGTGAATGCCCACCAGTAATAGCTAAGGTCCTTGTTTTATCAGGTTCTGGTCCCACCCTCTATCCCCAACCCCCATATTTAGGTCTTTTGTCAAATTCCTGAGGGAAATCAGAGAGGAAGTGGGTGGGGTCTGTTACCTTCTTAAGAGGAACCTCTGCCCTGAAGGGGTTTGCTGTGGTCAGACACTCCCAGCATTGTTCCAAAATTTGTGTTTTTCCCCCACTCAGGGACCTCAGGTCCCATCCTCTCTCTCTCCACCTATTTTATCCTGTGTTTACCGATCACACCAGGGGTCTTGGCCTCCAGGTGTCTGTAGTGAGTCATCTTGGAAAAATGACCTGGCCCAGTCACTCCTTAGACGTAATCTATTATGCTGGAAGACTCCAAAGAAATCATTAACTCCTTGGCCTTTACTGGGAAGATATACATTTAAGCATGTGTTAGGCAGGGATGCAGGAAGAAGAGAGGCGGCAAAAAAGCAGTCTTTCATGGAGTCCCTTCAGTTTCCCCATCAAGTGATTTTTAGTATATTATGCAGTTGTGAAATCATCCCCACAATTCAGCTTTTTTATTAAAATTTTTCGATTTAGTTTTTCAAATTGCCATATCATAAAAAATTTATAAATTACATTTATATAAAGTAGTACATTTGCAGCTCAAATGATTCTAAACTGTATATTTCAGGTCTACCCAACTTCTTAAAAATATTTGAGGAGAGCTGCAAACACAGATTTCAGTTCCATGATTATTCCTTTGCTCATTCGTCTCCCTCTTTTCTTTGCCGAGTAACTTCTTTTAGAGTGTTCAAGGTAGAATTTACCCTGTTCATATTTTTCCACTTCTCTTTTTATTTATTATTATTATTATTATTATTACTTAAAAAGATTTTTTTTGTGTGTCTATTTTTGAGAGAAAGAGAGAGAGAAAAAGAGACGGAGACACAGAACCTGAAGCAGGTTCCAGGTTCTGAGCTGTCAGCACAGAACGTGAGGAGGGGCTCAAACCCACTAACAGCCAGATAGACCTGAGCCGAAGTAGACACTTAACTGAGTCACCCAGGTGCCCCTTATTAGTATTACCTTTAACGTTTATTCATTTCAGAGAGACAGAGCACGAGCAGGGGAGGGGCAGAGAGGGAAACAGAATGCAAAGCAGGCTCCAGGCTCTGAGCTGTCAGCACAGAGTCCGACTCGGGACCTGAATCCAAGAACCCAGAGATCAGGACTTGAGCCGAAGTCAGACGTTCAACTGACGGAGCCACCCAGGCGCCCCAGTCCACTGCTCTTTAGGTAAGATCTGCTTGCTGCCTTGCGTTCAGGTCCACTATTCTCTTAATGCGAAACACCCTGTTGTTATTATACAGGTTCTCAGGAAGCCTTATGGCCTCTTTCACACCTTCATGGTCATATATGGTAACATCTCGTGTTAACCCCAGTTTATTAAACCCTGCAGCATTGTAGCACCATTTCTGTGCACTCTCCAGCCACAAGCTTGACATTACAACAGCAGGTCTGTGCACAATTTTGACCCAAGACTCCACAATTCAGTTTTAAACTACTTCCCTCACCCCAGAAGATTCTCTCCTACCTATTTGTTGTCATTCCTGCTTCAACATCCAGCCACAGGCAACCACTGATCTTTGTCAGAAAGGGGATATTTTCATGGTTCTGCAGTTAGAGCTTTCTGAGAAAACATTACTGGCACGTGGGTTAAGCCTTGGACGTTGGAGGAATTAGATAGACCTTGAACCATCTGCTCTCAGTCAAAGGGTAATAAACCTTCCCTCTTCCAGAGCCAAATGCTTCACCTTCTGTGGAGCAGACTTCCCACTCCCTTTTGGAGAGATTTCATTTACATTCCAAAGGACTGGGTTTCTCTTTTTTTCTCCGGAGGGCAGGAGGGAAGGGGTGATAATCCTATTTCCACATAAAACCCCAATTCATAATTTCTGGGTTCCTGGGATACCACTCCTGGACATGGAGTCCCAACCATGTGGCTACTACTAGGTCACCTCTGAGAATTTGGTGGTGCCACTGTGGTAAATAGTTACAATGACTCTGATCTCTGCTCCAGCAAATTCATGGTTTCTTTCAGGACAGAGATAAACAAATGCAAATAGTAAAAATGTATCCGTGTTGCTGACAAGGATGAGATCCTATTTGAAACAAAGTTTGCTAGAAGAGACACAGGAGACCCTCATAGACTGACTAATGGGATTTGAGAGATGTCAACAGAAACCACAGCTGGCTACAGAAACCTCAGCCTTTGCTGGCTGAGGACTGGGAAGTAGGATTGGAACTAGCAGCCCAAATAGTGTCTTGGGTTTTTGTTCTCTTACAGGCAAGGGAAGAAAGGGCCCAGGAATCCTTAAAATTGGGCTGTGGGTGGGTTGACAATGTTAGAAGTCTCAGTGCGTTCTCCTTCAGCTTGGATGAGAAAGAAGAAGAATCCCAAAGTTGGTCCTTGGGTATGCCAAAAACAGTAGAAATGATTTTGTTTATTGCTTTCTCCCTCAGACGGGAGGAGAAAACATTAATTTGTTACCAAAACTGAAGCAAGGTTTGGCACTGCAGCTGCTAAGGTGCTCAAACCTGAAGGGAGAGGCATCACTCTTCCTCCTACGGAAACACTTTGTTTCCCCCACACCTTCACTCCCCTTCTGCTGCCTAAAGGTTTAAGGGTGGGGCTCAGCACTTCTTGTCTCCTGGGATGAGGGTAGTTCTACACACTCATTACGCTGGGAACTTTTATTGGGGGAGGAATTAAGATGTTAATAATCTGTTGGACAAAAGTGTCTATGTGCCTCCTTCTGTGTCAGGAAGTGGTGGAGGACTCAGGGATGGATAATAAAGGTGCTAAAAATATAAAATGTGGAGCCATGGATGTACGTAAGAGGACAGAAAGACACAGCCCAACCATAGCCCAGATGCCCAGAAGTACACAGGCAGGGAGCCAAAGAAAGAAATATGGGAAAAACCTCTCCACTTACCCACTTACCTAGTCTGACTGTCACTACAGCCACTTCTTCCAGCTGGGAAATAACAGCTGATCTTGGCAGCTGTCACTGTAAGTTTTGAAATGCTAAGTTAACTCTTAGGGCTTTGAGCAAAACCTGAAGAAAAGAAAAACAAATGTAATAAAAAGACTGTCTACTTTACTTGTACGTGTACTTGGGCAGCTTCACTGGAAAATGAAGACCCGAAGGAGTAGCTGGAGCTGACTGCTATGTGTTTGTTTGGACAAAGGGAAAGAAATTGTGAGAACGTGACCAAACACAGGGGTTTGGGCTAGGGCAGTTAAGTGGGGAAAAGTGACTAGAAAGATGAGGATCAGTTTAACAAGTTTGTGCAGATTTCTCTCAGCCTCCACTCCCCTTCTCTGGTGACTAAAATGTTTTCCTTCTGCTGCAGGGAGGGCAGGACACTTTTCACAGGGGAGTTTTACCGCCTGCTTTCCAGAAGAAAAAGGAAGGTCAGAGGGCCCCTCTTCCATCTGCTGTTTTTAATGTGACTTTAACTCACTCAAAATAATCAGTATGCCAATGCAGCGTGTTTTGGGGTAGTATACTCTGAAACCCTACATTTTGTGGCTGAATTAAATCTGACTGCATAGTAGAAATTAATGTGGATGTATATATGCTTGTAATTTCCTATTTCCCAGGGGCTAGTAGGGATCGATACTCAAATCATGAAAAGCTACAAATAAAGAAATGCTAGTGGGGACATGTATCAGAATGAGTCTCCATGACTGATGAATTATGCTACCATTCTTGCTGAACGGGGTCCTCTGGAAGTTCTGGTGATGATGACATGAGAAATTACAGTTTCAGATGCTATAGAAAATTAAGGTCTTGTTTTTGTTAACCTTAGTTATAAAACAAAAAATTTCTCATATGTTTAGGATTTAGAAGTTCAGTCGGAAGTATCTACCAGTCGTTCACAGCTCTCAAGGCTGAAGGAACATTAATTCTTTACAGTATTGTTTCTCAAGAGATTAATATGTCATATTGAAAATTGGTTGTGGATTTTTATTCTGAAAGACAGATTTTACTTTTATTTGATTAAGAAGATTCTCCCCACATAAAATTATCAGCTAAAGAATGCCTGCAAGGAGTGAATATGTATACATTTCTATTAAGCCTATGTTATTTTCTCATTCTTTTTTCAATTTGGGGGATTAATTTTATATAAAATTCCATAGGTCAGTTGGCCAAGAATATTATAGGATTGCAGCAAATTTGAGAGAAAGAAAATTTCAAGTCAGAGACATGAAATGGAAGGTTAGGTAATATTTGTCTGCCTAACCCCCAAGGACATTTTGGCATCCTGTATTTAATAATGCTGTATCTAGCCAATAAATCAATAGACTTCATAGGGATGCTACAGCCTAGCTTAATAAAAATTTATTTTTTAAAGAAGAATTCCTGGGAGCCTGGTTGCTCAGTTGGTTAAGCAGTTGAATTCGGCTTACGTCATGATCACACAGTTCATGAGTTTGAGTCTCACATCCGGTGAACTCGAGCCCCTCTTCCAGTTAGCACTAGTTCCCCATCTGGTGAACATGAACCCCGCTTCAGGTGAGCCTCACTTCTCTCTCTCTCTCTGACCTTCATTCACTTGCACCCTTTCTCAAAAAAAAAAAAAAAAAATTCCTGTTCTGCCAAATTGGAGAGCTTTGTAATAGAATATCCACAGCTATGAGCTATATATATAGTCCATGTGGCTTCATAATTCTACAAAGACATAGAGCTTTATTTGCTATTTATATTTTTTCCTTTCATGATTTGCAAAAATTATTCATGATTTAAGCTCCCACCTCTCCTTTCTGGAAACTCTCATTCCAACTAATGTATTCTGTAATTTTCAAAGTAGTGTTAGAATAATAGTGTTCTGCCTTGTTAGGTAATAAAGATTATGTAGATAAAATTTGCTCTCAATTTTGTGTGACTTTGGCTTGGTTTTTGCTGTAATGCTCTGTTTTTTTATAACTGTACGTTATTAGAGTTACTTTTTTATAGTTCTGGAAATGTCTGTATTTCACATTATTCCTATTATTATGAGGAAAGGTATTAGGGAGGATTAGTTCTATTTTCAGCAGTGAAATCTCTCTATAAAGGAATGCAAAATGAAAACCCAAGCAAATGTAGCTGAACATATGGATATATTTGATTATTTTATTTATTCATCCAAAATATATACACTGAATGCTGACTATGAGGTGAGTATTGTTTTATATATTGTTGGTACATATGTAAATAGAGCAGACATAAACCACTTTTCTTAAGAAGCTTATACTCTAGTGGGAAGAGACAGAGAATAAAGAAAATATGTAAGTAAAATATGAAATATGTTAAAAAGTGATAAGTACTACAGAAAGAGATTAGGAAAGAAGGGCAGGGGAGGTGAGGATGTTTGGTTGTTTGGTTTATGGCTGTGTCTCCTAGGGGATGTACATGACCTGAAGGCAGGGACTCTGATGATGCTTGTCATCATACCCTCGCAGATATCATTACTTGTGGCACTTCACAAACGGTGAAAGGAAGGTGGATAAACTTGGCATTGAGTGAATCCTCCCCTTGATCTACTTTTTCTTTTTCACATTACTTTATATAATACAGCAGTCCCGGACCCCCAGTGGATGCCTGAAATCACAGATAATTTCTAATGCTATGTTTTTTCCTATACATACATACCGATGATAAAGCTTAATTTATAAGTGAAACACAGCCAGGGATGAACAGCAATCAGTAATAACAAAATAGAACAATTATAACAGTATACTGTAGTAAAGTTGTGTGAATGGGGGTCTCTCTCTCTCAAATATCTCATTGTATTGTAGTTTGCCTTCTTGTGATGATGTGTGATGAAAAAGTCCCAAAGTGCTAAAATGAAGTGACGGAATGGCATAAGCATTGGGACAGCTAACTATTGACCTGATGATAAGGAAAAGGAAGTACTGTTTACTTCCAGGCTGTTGCGGACTGCAAGTAACTGAAACCGTGGAAAGCAAAACCGCGGCTAAGTGGAGGGGGCCTATGTATATGATTTATGTATTAGTTATGTTCATTATTTATTGTCTGCTTGACGTGGCAAGAGCATAACCTGCACAAACATAAGAATTATTACCTGGCAGATAATGGGATTTGATAAATATTTGTTGCATGAATGTATACATTTTGATAAGTGATTTTCCTTACGAGGAAACAATGAAGTTATTAGCTTATGACATAAGAATTATATTTGCTTCTTTTGCAAAGTCAGCTTCTGCCAACAACACCTATTCTGATAGCTACTGACAAATTCACAATTTGCTCAAGCACCCTTAAGAAGCTAATCCTGATGCCAAACTCATGTATCTTGGAATATCAAATGCTAAAATATATTAACTGTATACTTATTCAGTGGCCAATGGCAAGCTATTTTCTCTGTTCTTAAGATTTTCAAAAAGGGCCAGGTCAAGAAACTGTAACATTCACTCAATTTTTTGAAAAGTGAGGTAAGAGTATGTAAATATAGATGAAATAGCTCCTTTAGTAGACTGGGCAGAAGCGGGGTGGATGTTTTCACTGGAAGGGCACCACAAGGTTTTGTTGCTTTGTTGCTTTTTTATTAGAATAAAATGTTTATATCCTTTCTCATCCAAAACACAGAGTCTTATCACAACGTATTTTCTGATAAAGCTAGTGGGGAACTTACTTTTTAGTCCAGGACTTTCTTTTGTTCTCCTAATCATCAGAGGTTTTGTTTTATTGAGAGACAAAGCACGAATGGGGACGGAGGAGAGAAAGTGAGACACAAAATCTGAAGCAGGTTCCAAGGTTCCAAGCTGTCAGCACAGAGCCTGATACTCAGCTCAAACTCATGAACCATGAGATCATGACCTGAGCTGAAGTTTGATGCTTAATAAACTGAGCCACCCAGTTGCCCCAGGATCAGAGGTTTTAAAGAGTTGTAGTTTACACCTGAGTCACAGATGGCCCTAGAAATGCAACCTGAAATCACAGTTTAGGAGAATGACACCTGAGACTAAATACCCAGTATTAACAGAGTTTGATTAGGGCATGAAAGTCAAATGTACAGTATTTTCCTTCCTGGACATCTTGAAATACCTAGTGATTTGCTGACAGCATTTTGGAAACATTTTTGTTCATTATTTATAGATGACTATTACATTAGACATTAGTTTTTTAGGGGCAAGACAGACTTCTCTTAAAATACAGCTTACCTAAGCACCAAGTGCAGTGAACAGTAGCAACATCCGGAAGCCATTTCTAGATAGAAGACTACGGGCTAGTTTATTTTCATTGAGAAAGTTACAGTCGTTAATAGAGAACATAAAGTCACATCATATTATGTAATCTTTAGTGGCCTCATGTGAGTTAATTTTCATCATCTTAATTGCCTCCTTACTCCATTTTCTAGAAGATTCTATGTTTACACTAGTAATTTTCAAAGTCTGCTTCACACTTTGCCTAGTGCTGTTCAATGTGCTATTGACAAGAGTTTTATGGTGAAATAAATTAGAAAATAATTATACAAACCTCGTTCTGATAAGAGATTTATAAGAAAAACCAGGATTTTAAGAACTCTTAAGAAAGTCAGCATTAAAGAGACCTTTGTTTAACTCAGCATTTCCTGACCTTACCCTAAAACTCTTTTCTAATGATAACTCTATTTTTTGAGTTATAAGACATAAACCATTGTAAATCACGTTACTATATGATGTACCACTAAGAAAGGAAAAGAAAATGCTGACAATATGCCTTTGATTTCTAAGACCCATTTAAATATATAGTCTATAAAACACAAGCTCAGGAAATAGTTCTTTATCCTACATAAAACAAGGAAACATATACTCTAGAAGTAAAATACTAAAATTATTTTTTATCATTTTTTTCATTTTGGTCAGTACCAGTCTAAATATTCTTTTTTTGGATTTCCATAAATTGTGATAGGCAGTCCTTTGAATTCTAATATAAATGTATTTAATGACATGGTGCCATACCACCACATTCATTTTGTTACCACAGATGTAACTTCTTTCTGTGGTTTTTGGAGGCTTGACTATGAGGCACTTTAAAGAAAACTCTAGGGCAGACAGATAGGAGCCCCATCAATCTGTGTTCATTGACGACCCATGATAAATTTCATTACAAATCATGCTCTCCTTTTCTTTTTATTTACTTATTTTTGAGAGAGAGAGAGAGAGAGAGAGAGCAGGAACAGGGGAGGGCAGAGAGAAAGGGAGAGACAGAGAATCTCAAGCAGGCTCTGCATGGTCAGCGCAGACCCCCATACGGGGCTGAGTACAGAGCTTGAGCTCACAAACTGTGGTATCATGACCTGAGCCGACATCAAGAGTCAAAGGCTTAACCGACTGAACCACCCAGGTGCTCCAGGGTCGTAAGCCCCCTCATGACATTCACACATGTGAGTTCCAAACCAAATTTTTAACTATTCCAGGTAGGATCTGTATCTTCATTTCTCTCTACTCCCCAATGTGTCCACTTTGTATAAGAGTAGGACCATTATAAATGGTATTTATTAACAAAATAACATTTTTGTTACGAAATAGCCAAGTGGAAACATCTCTTATTTGAAAAGCCCATATTATTTACTGCCGTTGTTAGCAAATCATTATCTTCAATTGCCTATTTGTAAAGATTTTTGTTATGAATTATGTTATTATAAATTATATTATGAATAACATAATTTTATCTAGAAATTAGATCAGAAAAGCCACATTAAATTTGCTAGTGCCATAAAATAAGTCATTTTAATAATAAAGACACATAAATAAAGTGTTATGATAGAAACAATAAAGTTGTCTTTCAACCCTGTACAACACTGAAATAATTCCAAGTGATTTGTAAGGAATATATTCATCTTTTTACATTCAAATAATGGCTGAACCATGATGATTATCATTTTTGCTGAATAATTTTCTTTTTATAGTCTACAAATTCACACAGTATTACAGTAATTTATAGTATTACAGTGCTTGGTAATATTGAAGATATGAAATAAAATTCTTTTAACAGTATATAGAAAATAAAAATAAAATAAGTCATTTGTATACTTTTTTTGTGAAAACAAAATAATTAATATTTTTCTGTAAAAATAAATTACATACTTTATGTTGAAACGTTATTCTATTAAAGTGTTTAGAAAAAAGTTACATTCACGTTTTGGCAGTGTGCTTAAACATTCTTATTTGCCATTCCCTCATGCTTGACAGGATGAGGTGCAAGCTGTTTACATGGGAGGAAACAGCTTATTTTCACAGGAAAGGAAATGATACGTGAAATGGAATCAATTTTAAAAAACCAAGTATCATAAAATAGAGATACAATAATTCACTAAGAAAACATATTTTTCAAGGTCTTCAGGTGATGCAACCTTTGACTGCACTTTATCAAAGATCGTTTTTATTCATGCTACCTGTAACTTCCATCTAAAAATTAGCAGGTTCATTGATCAGAGTCTGAAGCATAGTGCCTGGTCAAATGAAACACAACAGTTGCACCGATTAAGGACAATTTTTATAAAGGAGCAAAATAAATCAGCATTCTCCTCTAAATTATGGCTTGCGAGGGTAGCACCTTTGGCACCGAACAGAACCGTTTTCTACGTGGTGACCAAGTGGCAGAAGTCTCTGGTGTGGCACAACCTGAAATTAGGGCTGTGACTTCCGGCAGTGATATTAGGGCCAAATTTGCTGGTCTACCTAGAAAACAGCTAAAAGACTACGACTGACGTAAATTTAACCAGACGGGAAAACATTTTGTACTTATCTAAGGTAATGGCAAAGGCCTGAATGGCAATTTGGAAATGAACGTGCTTTCGGCTGTTTCTTCTTTTTCTTACTTTTCTTCTGCTTTTTCTCAGCCTTATTTTTGCTTGGCTTCTTTTTCTTGCTTTCCTCTTTGTACCATGGTCCCCAGACTCCTCCGTTGAGCCGAGGGTTACTCCTCGGGTCTTTGGGGGGGTACCTGACAGGCACTGCGGTTTTATTGAACTGTGAGAGCCTCCGTAGGAGCTGTTTCACGATCCCAGGATACCTAGTAGACAGGTCTACTCTCTCATATGGGTCCGCCGTGATGTTGAAAAGCCATATGCTTTTGCCAGTTGACAACGTAATCCGCTCATTGTGCCACCGGTTTGGCCCCAGGTTGCTGAAAGACTGAGGGGGAACCCAGTCGCTGTAGCCAGGGTTTCCTGTAAGCAGTTTCCAGTGCTGCACCCTGATGGCTGACTGGATTGCAGTGTTCCAGATCCCATAGCCTGCGGCCCAGGAGCCGTTTTTCGCTTTGGTATAAATGGGGTCAATGTTGTGCAAAATATCCACCCGCGGGGAGCGAAGGCCTTCACTTATGGTTTCCCAGACATCATAGCCATCCAGTTGAATGTCCTCATCAATCTGTCCTTCAGCCAGTGAAATCAGAGTGGGGTACCAGTCAGTGATGTGCACGAGCTCCTTACACACTGTTCCCTTGTTTTTCAGAAGCGGACTATGCACAAAGCCAACGGCCCGAATGCCCCCTTCCCAGTATGTTCCTTTGCTACCTCTGAGAGGCCAGTTACTTCCTCCTGCTGTGGGCTGGCCGCCATTATCTGAAGAGTATATGATAATGCTGTTGTTATAGAAACCGTATGTCTTCAGAGCCAGGGTCACATTGTTGATTGCTTCATCTAAGCAGGAAAGCATGGCAGCATACCTCCGCCGATTTATGTTAATAATGGATCTGTAATGTTCAAAATACCTGCCAGGAGCTTGCAGCGGTGAGTGAACGGCTTGGTAGGCAATATATAAAAATAAAGGTTTTCTGGGATCATGGGAAGCCAAGATTTGCTGAACTTTTTGAGTGTACATCTGTGTGGAGTATATGCCATTGTCATAGTCCCAGGCAGCATTGTCATTTTCATATAAGTCATAGCCACACATCCCAGGACTGTCACATTTGTAGTGCGTATAGTAATCACCACTTCCCAAGAGGGAACCAAAAAAGGTATCAAATCCTCTCTTGGTAGGCATACATTCTTTTCTGTAGAAACCCAAGTGCCATTTTCCAACCATATGCGTTGAATATCCAACCTCCTTCAGCTTCTGAGGTAGGGTTGCATTGTCCAGAGGTAAGCAGTTGGGTTGGGTAGGTCGTATGATAGAATGTTGAAGTCCGGTGTGTATCTGATACCTTGATGAGAGTAAAAAAAATTGTCAGTGCAGTAGAAAAGAGAAATTATAAAGATCCTAAAACAATGTTTCTGTGAAGAGAAACTTCACCCCAAATAAAATATGACCAATTCAGCATTTCTATTGTTGATTCAAAAGTGTTACCCTAATTAGTTCCATATTTAACATTTGAAATACATTTGACTCGAAATCAGTACTTTTGAAACTAAGATTTCACCACCTACGTCAAAGTATTTTTAAAGTTCTAACAGGATTAATCTGAATAAACTTTAATCTCTTCATTAACTATGTAATGTAGAAAGCTAATGTGCTAAGGGAAAGATATAAATGTATAGAGTATTACTATTATTATTATTATAGAGACCTCACATTAGCTCCCAAATAATTTCCTGAGATCTCTATTTCAAGCTAATCCTGAAGTACTGAAAACACATGCAAAAGTTATGCAAAAGTCTTCAGTTTGATGGTCACAAAAATATTTTATAGTTAGTCCCCAGCCTGCTACATCTCTGCGAAAAGAAAGAGAATTTTTCTGGCTCACAATACTTTATTGTTGCAAATCCATCTTACTTAGGGTAAGTGTTTTAGCTAATGCTAAGGAGAGATTCTATTTTCCCCAAAACAGCAGGAAATGAGTCCTTTCATGTTTTTTTTCCACAGTGTCACCCTTTTTAAAAAAGTTACATTCACTTACAATGTAGTCTAGGAAAACAAGGCAATCCTTTCTACACATTAAAATTAAGTGAATGTTAATTTCTGGCATTGTTCTTTCCCCCAAGGATATTTTGCCAAGGACTTTTTTCCCAGAGAATGGTTATCATCACATAAGTGTATGAATTTTCACTTGGGTCAATATGTACCTCTTAATTCATGACATGTAAAGGTGATTGATTCCATAGTTATATAAATTCAAAAGGATTTTAAAAATAGAAAATACAGAAATTCTGAGAAAATGAAAGTTGTAGAAGGTTTTAAGGTAAATGTGAAAATATTCTTGGAATTGTAAGGATGCAGGTCCGATCCGGCCCTCACCACCTGGCCGACCCAGCCGTCCCTGAGCCGGTGGGTCGTAGCGCACCTCCGCATTGGAGATGCACCTGGTGGCCGTGGGGGCGCGTTCCCCCGCCAGCCGCAGGTCCGATCCAGCCTTCCCCTTTACTTATAGTATAGTATATATAGTATAGAGTATTACTATTAATATTTAAGTAAAGGGGAAGGCGCCAGCTTCTCCTGAAAGGGCGTGCATTAAGGAGGGACAACTCCTGTGGCACCCAATTGGGGAAGGCCGGCCATTACCTTTGACCCTTCTAGAGGCGGGTCTAGTCACGCCCCACGTGGGGCGTCCTGAGCCCACTCTGATTGGTCAGTGCTCCGGATGGTGTGATTGGCTCCCACAACTGCCAGTGTTGATGGGGGGGGGCAGGGATTGGATCACTGTACACCTGTCATCATTTCCTGTAACTCCCCCTTCCAAAGGCATAAAAGGCCCTGCCCTGCCTTTGTTCGGGGCTCTCTCCACGTGGCCAGCGGGTCGGCTGGAGACTGTGAGCCGGAGCTTAAGCTTGTAATAAAGGCCCTTTGCTTTTGCAGGCGTGACTCGGTCTCCCTAGCAGTCTCTGGTGTTTGTTTTGGGGTGATTTGGGGCGATTTTAAAAACTTGGGCACAACAGAATCAAGTTACAAAGAGTTAATAGTGAGATCAAAATTAAGTTTTTAAAATGGATTTAACCTGAAATGCCAACATGTCACATATACCTTGGCTGAGTATTTCAATATATTTAAATCTACAAATGAAAGTGTAATGTAACTGTGAGTCCTTCTGAAGTGTCAATTGCAGTCACATGCTTTTGGTTTTGTAGGGTCCAGAGGGATGTTTGGTCACTAAGGCGAAGCAGCATTCACATGAGCCCTGTCTCTCTGCTGATCATTTAGCTGTCAAGGTTTCACAATAATCACAATTGTGAGAATTTTTTTTAATAGTTTATTGTCAAATTGGTTTCCATACAATTGTGAGAATTTAAAATGCAATCAATTCTCAAGGAAATAAGCATTTTAAAAGCATTATTTATCACCGAAGTCAGAAAGTATTGTTACTACCCTTGATAATTTTTTAAATGCTACTTTATGTGTATTGTTCTGGTTATTTTATTTTAAGCTTGTTTATTTTGAGAGTGTGCATATGAGTGTGAGCAAGCAGGGGAGGGGCAGAGAGAAGGGGAGAGAGTGAGAGAATCCCAAGCAAGGTCCACACCATCAGCACAGAACCCAATGTTGGACTTGAACTCACGAACCAATCTGTGAGATCATGAGCCAAAACCAAGAGTCAGATGCTTAACGGACTAAGCCATCCAGGTGCCCCTCCTTGATAATTTTTGATGATCCAGTTCAAGATCCAAAACACTGACTGTGAAACTATTGATTTTTGTGACAAGTACATGACAAATTGTTAACACTTATCATCATAAACATTAGGTAAATTTAAAAACTGAAAAATCTGTATGGGCAAGCATTTTGATGAATTATTAGCTAAATAATTCTATGCAGAAAATGTACTTGGCCAAAGCATCTATTCAATTCATTGAATGGCTAACCAATTCAATCTTTCTAATCAAACTGGGCATTTTCTCAGCCAGTACTAAAAGCAAAAGAATTTGAGCCTTTTAAAAAGCAGGAAATACAGAAAATGGTCACACAAAAAAGAGTAGGAAAGAAGAGGTGTGCTTCTTTCAGGAGAGATTATAGTGTTAGGAGATAAGTGAGAGAGGTCAGAACTATTAACTGTGTGGTTTCTGTTTCCCCACAGCCTAGAACAGTTTTCATATTGGAACCAACACATAAAGATTAGGCAGCAGCTCATAACAGAAGAGATCTTTTCAGGACAGACTCTTATTAAATGAACTCAAGACTCTGGGGCCAAATTGGTGGAGTTTTAGGTAGAATCTGGGACATGGGTTAGGGGTACAGTTTGGGAGTCAGACAGTCCTGGGTTTGAGTTTGCTCTACTGCCTAATTAGCTGTGTAACTTAGGGCAGCACTTAACCACTCTGATCCTCAGTTTCCTCCCCTGTAAAATAGGGAGAATGATATATACTGAGTTGCTGTGGTATTGAAGAGATTATAGAGTCTGGTAAGGAGAGTATGTCAGGAAATGATTGGTTTTGCTATTATTATGTCAGAGTTCTGAGTCATATGTTACATATCTGTATAACGTTTCATAATGTATAGGCTTGCTTTTACATGTATTACTGCATTTAGTCCTCACTGCAACAGGAAGAAGTAGGGTGTTTTAATGTTAACTTTAAACATTTTAAAAATATTTATTTATTTATCTTGAGAGAGAGAGAGAGAGGGAGAGAGAGAGAGAAACAGAGAGAGAGAGAAGAGAATCCCAAGTAGACTCCACATTTTAGCACAGAGCCTGATGTGGGGCTCAATCCCAGGAGCTGTGACACCATGACCTGACCTGAAAATGTTTGACAGATTGAGCCACCCAGGTGCCCGTTGTTAGTTTTATAGACAAGAGATTAGAGATATAGAGATGAGCCTAACTCTTCCATTTTGCTCCACCAATCTGTGAAATGGATTCCTCAATGACAGAGGTTAAGCCTGATGATGCTCTTTCTCTTCTCTTTCAGAGTTAATATCAGTACTTCTTGAAAAATCAAGGAGCAGAGGAAAGATGCCATTAATCTTGAGAAGCAAATCTGTTCCAACTTTCTAATTAAAGATAAGAAGGATTTTTGTAAACCAAATAGGGAGGCTTACAGTGATCCCAGAAAAAATTTGAGAATAATTTTTTTTAAATGGATGACTTGTGAGCATTTAAAAACAAACCAACAAATTAGGTGGAGCCAAAAAGGGAATTCTTCTAAGTTAACTTCATTTCCTTTTTAAAAAAAGATCAGTATTAGGTAAACAGCTTAGGAAAATGATGGGCATTTCAAAAGTCTGCTCATGATTCTTTTCTTATAAAATAATGAAAAAATAATTATATAGTAACATTGTATATTCATCAGAAGAATATTTTTACATATTCACACCAATCAAGGTATACAGAAAATTTTCATTTATATCATTTCTCTGGCTTCTACAACTCTGTGGACTAAGCAGGGGCATCCATTTATTACTTTCATCTAATAACAATAAAAACAAAAGACACTGCAACTCAGAGTAATTTAGTGTAATTTAGTGGTTTGCCAGGCTTTACAGTTGTAAGTCTTGAGGTTCTACTCTGGAATCCAGAGTTTTGGCTTTAGGGACCTTTCCATTGTACACAGATCATTGAACAGCTAGATCTACTTAAAGTTTGGATTAATTCATTTGCATTAGTTTTCAGTATTTATTTTTCAGCTAAGCTATATATTGAGTGTAAAATGTGTGCCGGGGACTAAGCTTTTAGTTTGTTTTGTCCACCACCTCCCTGTCCCCAAAGCTTTGACATCCCTAAGTCAGCTCTCGGTAAAGATCCTATTAGCGATGGGGGTGGCTTTAAGGTATAAGTTCGCTGAACCTTGGGATCAGATGGGGACTGAGACAGTGCTTTCAGTCATGGAGAACAGCACTGAATGGTAATAACTATTTTCTTTCAGGAAGGAGATGGTTGGAATCTAGGGAAGAATCTTTGGCTTGATAGTGACTTTAACTTAGCAACAGCAACTAGGTTGATTATCAATCAGATAATTCTTCAAAATACACTACAAAACTATATTAATTAATGTAACTGATTTATTGGTCAAGGACTGCTGATCTGGAAAGTAGTCTCTGGAGCAGTACAACAAGGCTCTTTCTTGGGCTTCAATGCACTGGTCATTATTATCCATTGATAATTATAATCCATGATATAGCCATATCCATTATTATCCATGACTTGAATAAAGAGGAGAAATGCTTATTATCTGGAATAATAAGAATATTATAAGTAGCATAATGTAGAAGTAATCAAAATGACCTGAAATGTTGAAACAAAGACAATGATATATAGATCAAAAGTTAAGGATGGGCTCAAAGAGTGAAGGGAATATGTCAAAAGATGCAGAAGCCTAAATAAAGGGGCTCTCACTGGCCAAATCTGGGACAATGTGAGCATCAAAACAGATAGTGATTATAAAGACTAATACCCACTGAATAAAATCGGAAACCCTGAGTCCATACTAAAAAATAAGTAAGTAAATAATAAAAGGTTGCTATGGAATGGGATAATGACATAGTCTCACATAATAATTACAAAACATGTAATAAAAGAGTAACTGTACAGTGAAAGCACCTGATAAACACCACATAAATCAAGGGATTAAAGTTAACATCTCAGTAATTGGGACAAACCAAGATCAAGTGCCTCCAGATAGGATGCAATGAGAGGAGAACGGCGTTGTCGTGGTGGGCCAGCCTAGGGTGCATCACCGGCATCTAGTCCCGAGTAAACAGGCAAACCTAAACTGAGGGATATTTTACAAAATAATGGCTGAAAATATAGTGTCAAGATAATGAAAGTCAAGGAGATGGTTCAGGAGAAAATGTTATTTGTGTTGTACTTGTGCAGTACTTGACTTTTTCTGTAAGTATGAGAGTGTTTCAAAATTTAAAAAAAACTGTAAGGAAATCTAATTGTGATAAATGGAAGGCACTGCATATTAAGAAGCAATCATTTACATGCTCATTATGGATCTGAGCCGTGGGCATATCAAACTATGAACTTGATAAAAAGTAAATGGGTAAAGAGCTAAAATGCTAATAAGATCTTACATTATATAAGGGCAGTGTGCCAGTTCTAAGAATAGTCCCTACTCTGTGCTAATCAGAACATATCTGGAATAGAGTATTCAATTTTTAAGCATGTTCTCCCCAAATATATTAAAAGTTTTTTAAACTTATAAATGACACACATCACTACTATACTAACTTATGAACATTATAAATCATACACGATAGAAATTAAAAAGAAGTAGATAAAAACAAATAGAATTTCTGGTATTTGTTCTTGTATCCTAATGAATCACCCTGTGTTGCCCTAGAGTGTATGTATTCCAATTTGGAGACCACTGGTACAGAAAGTTGATGGTAGAGATGAGAACTGAAACACAGGGAATAATTAGGAGGCTATTACAGTAGCCTAGGTCAAAGATGATGGTGGCTTGGACTACCACCTAGTGGCAAAGAAAATGGAAGTAAGTGGATAAATCCAATGTATAATAGGACTTGTGGCTATTTTGATGAATGGTTGATCTCTGTTTTGTTCCCAAGTATACAATTGATCTCTGTTTTGTTCCCAAGTATACAATTGGGACTAATGGATAACCTTAAAAAAAGGCAGATTGCAAAAATAACAGCAACAATAAACAAACAAAAACACAACTAGGAGAGAAAAGAAATGAAAAACAAAATAGACTAGATGATCGTCTTGCAGGGATTGTGTAAAAGATGTATTTGGGTTTGAAAAGGAGTACCACTTACCTTTAGGGGTTCCTTCTAACTTTAAGAATCCATGGATCAAGAACGATAGGTTAATGTTTCCTCAGAGAACCCCATGCAACTCAGAGCAGCTTCACAAAAACAAGTTTACAATATTACATACAAGTATTTGATAAAGAAGTTTCCATAATGCATCATATGTATAACATCTTTCTTTGAATAATATAAAGTAGCTTACAATAGATTTTTCACATAGCATTTTCTGAATGCAATAATCATGACTAAAAAACACTAATTTTGAAATTTAGTCCATTTTTTGTATTACCATCTGGCTACCATGTGAAGAAAATTCCATGTGAAAAAGAGCAAATCTAGAGTTGATGTCAAACCTGCTAAAATCAATAGCCATCATTCTCACTTTCCTGCCAACTTAAAAGACAAAAGCTAAGTGGGCCTTTCAGCTTGGCATTAGAGTTTGTCAAGACTTCGTAAACTTTTTAAACATTAATTCATATCACTGGATTCTGGTAGTGGCAGTAGTTTTGAAATCTCTTTTGTCTAGCAAAGTCTAATATAAAATTATTGTTTTAATCCAATTACATAGTTAATATACCCTTATAAATGTAAAATACTTTATAAGGGTAAAATATGAATCATCACAGTTCCACGTAGACTCTAAAGTGTAGGATTGTTACAGAATACCAAGTTAGCCAATAATGCAAGAAAAATTGATATTTTGAAGGGAAAGAACCAGGTATAAGAGACTATAGTTTGTAGAATCAACTATCACTTAGATACTTATAAGTTAGAAAAATATAACTAATTTTCCGTATTCTACAAGGAATTCCTTTACCACTCCCTTCCAAAAGACTCCTATCTCCAAGACTGTCATTCTATTCATAGGACTTAATTTCATCTTTTAGTTAATTATATCTTCTGACAAAGGCTGTGAGAGAGAGGTATCATAACAATTCAATGCCTAAGTTTTCATCTCATGAATGAATGAATTTCACTGGATATTCATTCATGAGATGAACCACTAATCATAGTTTATAATAAATTACTTATTTAACACTCAATGATTGAGAGCAATGATTCCTACTCTCAAGGAGCTCAGTCAGTGAGCCTTCTTGCTCAACAATAGACTCCAACAGTTAAAACCAGAAATAGACAACACTGCTTTAACTCATGCTCTAACTAAACTCATTGTGTTTATTTCTTATCACACTTTCTTGAAGCATTGGTGCAGGTATTTTGCAATGAATGGAACATTCCAATTGCCAGGACAGAAAAGCCTTGATAGCAGTGGAATTCCTAGAAGACCACACATCCCCTTCCCCACCCATGTTCATGGACTGACCACATACCAAACCCCATCCATGATCACGTACTCTCTGCCTGCTCTTTTGCACAGGCCCCAGCCCCCATGGAGAGGTTGGTTGTTAAGGCTTGAGCCTGCCACCTCCTCCAGCTGTCTGCACCCAAAATAAATTTCTCTCCTTTTGTTTTCCAAAACCCCTCTCTTGAATTACTGGCTTCTCAGGTGAAGAGTTGAAGGGAAGGCAAAGAGTATTTCAGTAAGAGGAGCAGAATGTTCAAATGCACATAGGGAGAAAATTCGGTCTCTTTGGTCCAAGAGTTCAGAATATGAGAACAGAGATTCAGACATATCTTGATGGAAGATGAGACAACAGAGGCAAGTAGGTGCAAGTTACAGAGAGCTGTATTACAGCAAACAGCTGTACAAAGGTTTTTGTACTTAATGTGAGGCTCACAGAAAACCAAAGAAATACTTTTGAAAAAAGTATTACATAATAGAAGTCTGCATTAGAAAAATCACTCTGGTTGTAGTATGAAGGGTAGATTGGAGTGAAACATGGCAAAGTCAGGGAGGTTTGCCTTGGTGTAAGGGATAAATGCTGACGATTGAAATGGAGATGGGTGACAGTAAGGATGAGAAGAGGACTCTAATGGGGCACATCTGAGAGGACTACAGGTTGTGGGGAATGTGGGAGAGGGGGTGTTAAAATGAGTCCTAAGTGTCTGGGCTGGGCAGTGGGGTGAAAGGAGTTTTCTTGCACTAAGTTAAGAAATCTAAGAACAGGGTGAATGGGAAGATGAGGAGTTCTGCTCTGTGTTTAGTTAGTTGGAAGCACCTGTAAGATATCCAGTCACAGATGTTTAGGATGAAATTACTCCAAGATTTGAGACTCATTAACATATAGGTCAAGATAGTGAGTTCATGGGAGCACATGACATCATTTAAACACAGGATGGGATTGCAGCACCTGGGTGGCTCACTCGCTTAAGCGTCAGACTTCAGCTCAGGTCATGATCTCACAGTTTGTGAGTTCGAGCCCTGCATTGGGCTCTCTACTGACCCCCTCAGAGCTTGGAGCCTGCTTCCAATTCTGTGTCTCCTCTCTCTGCCCCTTCCACGCTCATGCTCTGCCTTTCTCTCTCTCAAAGATAAATAAACATTAAAAAATTAAAAAAAAAGACAAGATGGGACAAGGCACCGGTGACTCAGTCGATTAAGCATTCTACTCTTGGGTTTGGCTTAGGTGATGATCTCATGGTTCATGGATTTAAGACCCATGTCAGGTTCTGAGTTGACAGTGTGGCACAGAGTCTGCTTTGGATTCTCTCTCTTTCTCTCTCTCTCTCTCTCTCTGCCCCTCCCTCCCTCCCAAGTACATGTGTGCTCTCTCTCTCAAAATAAATATGTAAACTAAAAAAAAAAAAAAAAAGACAAGATAGGGACTGAGGGCCAAAGATAGGCCAGGAAGGGGCATTATTCAGAAGAAAAACAAGGAGCACAGGGAAAGAGTTTGAGATGAAACAGCTACTCTGTGCACTAGAGCAGTTTTAGAGTTGACTGCATCACATACTGTAGAGAAGCCAAGAAAGGTGAGAATTGAAAAGCATCAACAAAACATGGGAATAAACATGTATGACCTTGTAGGGGCCAAGGGAAGGCTGCCCCAAGATGGTCCACTTTGGCATAAAGATTATTTTGAATTAAACATAGCAGATTCAGAAAAAGCTCTTTACCTCCCCCACAACTCCCTGGTTGTACCAGGAAGAGAGCTATTAACATAGGTTCCTTTTTACCTAAGAAACTTAACTGTGTAATAGGGCAACCTTTGTTTTCCAAACATCTACCCTCTCCTTCCGACTAATAGACCTCCTTTCCTTTGTATCCCCAAAGCCTTACTCCTCTTCTTAGTTCAAATAAACTTCACATTGCCTGACTGTCTTTGGAAGGGCATGTATGTGTGGATCCCCCATAAGTATGAAGCTACATTTGATTTTCTCCTGTTATTCTGTCTCCTGTCAATTTGATTCTTAGTCTAGATACAAGGGTCGTGAAGGCCAGAGGAAATTCTTTATCCCTAACAACTTGTTAAACCATATTTTGGTAGAAATCCAGATTTTAGTTAGTTGAGTCCTGAATGGAAAGTGAAAACTGTGAAAATATTAATTTTCCACTAAAATGGATCGCTTCTCGGCCTTTTGGCTAAGATCGAATGTAGTATCCACTAAAATGGAAAGGAGGCTAGAAGCAGGAGCTATACCACTCAACATCAATTACAGGATGAATTGTCAACTACAGGCCCCATCAAAAGAATCCTCAACAGGTCAGAATGATCAATTATAGGTCCCAACAGGAAAAAATGTATACTGCATCTTCTAGAAGAAATTGAGGATTCCTGCAACTCAGCCAATGAAAAACCATCATTACTCTGAACCCTTGTTTTTTCTCCAATGGACCACTCCAACTTCGTCCTTTTCCATAAAATAGTTTTCTTCTCCTTTGCCTGTTGGACTTGCCTATGGCTTTGCTGTAGCTTGCAAATCCTGAATTCTAATTCTCTACCATTCCTGAAGAAACCCATTTTGTTGGTTAAATAACTGCCTAGTTGACAAAATGCATAGATCGTGAGTATAAACTATTTTATGATATATGAAAAAAAAAAAGAATACGGTGAGGCTCCAAGTGCTGATGTGGAGAAATGCTTAAGATGTATTATTGAGTAAAAGAACATCTGGCTATGCCAGGGTACCTATTCTATTATTACATTTTTGTGACAAAAACATGTATAAATTCCCCAAAGGCAGGGACTGTTCGCTGCTGTACTGTATCACCTAAAACAATACCTGGCTTGGGACCCCTGGGCGGCTCAGTCGGTTAAGCATCTGACTTCAGCTCAGGTCATGTTCTCACAGTCTGTGCTGATGGCTCAGAGCCTGGAGCCTGCTTCAGATTCTGTGTCTCCCCCGCCCTCTGCCCCTCCCCTGCTCATGCTCTGTCTCTCTTTCTGTTTCTCAATAATAAATAAATGTTAAAAAAATTAAAGAAACAACAATACCTGGCTCATAATATGACATCAATAACTATTTGTTGAATGAATAAATGAATGAGAATGAGTGTGTATTCATAGAAAGAGAAAGGAAAAAAATGTAAAGGTATACACCAAAGAGTTAGACATCATTATTTCCAAGGAGATAATAATAATTGTGAGAGAAGAGGAAGCTTGCATTTCCTGATATACAAATTTTTATATAATTTATATATTATATAAATATCACTTATAATTTCTATATACTTATAAAATACTGTAAGTAAAACATGAATGGGTACAAAAATTAGCTTACTCTTCTCAGACTAATTACATATGGCACGAATGTTTAATTAAAAAAAAAAGAAATCTAAATTCCAAATACGGAAAACATTCATCTCATCAAAGAGTGTTCTTCTAATAGGGACATCTACTCAGGAGACCACATTTACACCAGAAGAAAACAGATAGAATGAACTAAATGAATAATGTAAGTATCCCCTAAAAGCTAGAGAAAATGCTCCTTTTAACCAAAAATAAATAAATCAATAAATATCTTGTCAAGTAACTTAAAATTCCTGGCTTTGAATGGTCTTTCCTTGTCACCAGAGCCTGCTGTTCATTCCTGCAATGGCCTTGCTCATCCACAATGTGTTAACATTTACATCAAAGATGTTGCTACTACACTGAATACAGTTGTCTCGTCTCATTTAGAAACATGGCTGCAAATCACATGCGTAGTGACTTCTTTCTGGAAATTTCCCTTTTAATCTTGACATTGGTGTCCATCTTGTCAGTTCAGATGAAAGAATGCATGCTTGAGGTCATATGGCCCCAGGATTGGCCAAGGAACCCATAGGAATGCAATTCTACTAGCTCACAGTATGAATCAGCACTACCCTCGAGATATAATCACCAGATGTACCTAATTAAAAGAATAAAGATATTTTTCAGAAATCAAATCTCTTGGGATGGAAAAGATCTCCAGGGAATCGGACAGAGTGGCGCCAGAGCAACTGCGAGCACGACCTGATGGGTCTTCGATCAATAGTGTCGGTCTTTTCAGAGACCCCTGCACCAAATTTTGCCCTTAAAACTCTTCACTTGCAAACTCTCAGGGAGTTTGGGACTTTAGAGTATTAGCTCCCCATTCTCCTGGAGGCACCAACCAAAAATTGCCTTTTTTACTGCAAAAGGTGGATATTAGTTTTTATTGGCTTACTGCATATCAGGTGGATGACCTTTTGTTTGCTTCAGTTATAGTCTCATCTATAGTGTGTGTGAATTCTTGGTAGTTTCCACCAACAGGTCAATTTAGTTCCCAACTAGAGGGTCTTCTCCCTGACTCTTTTTTTTCCACGTTCTTTCCTTTTGGAATTATTCCTATGGAAGACCCATATTTTCTACTCCCTTTAAAAAGATTTAATATATAAATAAAAGATTATCAAACATCTGTCTAAATGAGCATTCACTTATATAATCAGTATGCTTCTTTTCTGTAAAAAAATTATTTACAGAATAAAACTTGAGAGGGAACTCCAGAGGTTTATTTACAATAATTTAATTAATTTTTTAAACATTTATTCATTTTTGAGAGTGAGAGAGACAGAGTATAAGTAGGGAGGGGCAGTGAGAGTGGGAGACACAGAATAAGAAGTGGGCTCCAGGCTCTGAGCTATCAGCACAGAGCTCAACCTGGGGCTTGAACTCAGGGACCATGAGATCATGACCTGAGCTGAAGTTGGACGCTTACCTGACTGAGCCACCCAGGAGCCCCTACAATCATTTAATTTATAGAGGCTATTTTAAGGTCACATATATTTCACAAAGCACAGTGTAACCATACTGTGAAAACAAAATTTTCTATTTCTTTTTGCTGTTTTCTTTACTACCACAGAGTATTAGTAAGTCAATTTTTTTAATGTGCAAGTTTTAATCTCTCTTCTAAACAGAAAATGCATGTAAAGGTGTGGACCAGAGATTTCTTAAATGTTGAACCACATTTCATGTTGCCCTAGAGACAGGATATGTTAAGGAAAATACCCTTAACTAATATCCTTTGATACTAGAATTCTCAAAGTAAGATGTAGATTCCTTAAGAAAAAATTTAGATCCTTTCAATTATTTTGAAAATATGATCTCTCACTTTCCTCTGTATGCATTAGTCTATCATTGTTATTCCTCTAGAAATAGGACTGCCATATTTAAGTCCAACATTTTCTTTGTAGTCCTAACTCTGAAGAAAGAAAAATTATGAGGAGTTTAACATTTATGCTCACCACGTGGCTTTTCTAGGAATTAGTTCAACAAAAAGTGGTAACTTCTTGCATTCTTAAACAGAATTACTTCCTCCTAGCCACGGTTAAGAATTATCTTTCAAATAACTGATTATCTTTGAACTTGAAATTACCCATACATAGGTGAAAGTATTTCATGCCAAACTCATGTGGAACTCATCAGTGTCTTAGGTGCAAGCCCAGTGAAAAGAAACTGAAAGTAAAGACGGCTTAGCAGGGAATAGATAATTGTTATATAATATAATTGTTGGGGAATGTGATCAAGAAGATATTCTGCTAATTGATCTGTGAGCTGAACTGGGCTTGGGGTTCCTTGGAACTGGGGGTTCCTCACCCCTTCCCCTGTCCCGAGAATGTGGGTTCCATTTGCCTTTCCTGCTCCCTCCCCGAGGCTGCTCTAAGGGCAGAGCCTTGGGATGGTGATGTAATGTTGAAAACACCTGCTCAGTATATATGTTATCTATAGATGACTGAAGCCCATTAGGACTTTTTCATAAGTTTTAAGATTTGGAGGGCTGGTGTGGGGATACATTCATCTTGTTGCCACCCAAGACAAGCTTTTTAGGTAAGTTCCTTTTGCTACTGTTAAAAATGCCACCAAAAATAAAAATGCCACCTACAAACTTGAAGTGGATGATTTTTTCTTAGGTCTTCCTCTGTCCTCCATGGGTTGGTCTCGATTATATTAGCAAATCTACAGAGAGGGTTGTGAACCTAATTCTTCAAAGCCACTAAGTTTACTAACACTTTTGTTGGTTAGTATTATTTTTAAAGGATGTTTATATTCTATGCTACAAAGCAGTTTCAACTAAAGAAAAAGACAATTATTGAATAATAGCTCCATTAATTGGTATGACCAGATTCCCAAGGCTGAAGCCACCAATAGACGTAGAACTTAGAACCAACTGTCATGCATTGGATAATTTTTTCCCCTAATAGCTGAATTCATGGACTTCTATCTGTGACTTTGCCCTTTAATTGGTTTCTCTCTAAATTCCAACACTGTATTGATTCTGTCCTGAATACAGATATTAAGCTATATTGAGTAGCTTAGGATTTATTACTAAAATGGCAGTATTAATAAGCTCTTTAGTGGAGATAAGGATGTGGAATTGATACACTTTATGTTCTAGAGAGTTGAACTTTATACATATCTTTAAATGAGATTAAGAAAATGAGCAAATTAATATAGACACCTTGCCCTGATAATTCTTATAGATACTCTTTCATCTACAACATATATAACAGGATGGTTATAAAAGCTGTCTTAATTTTAAATTTATTTTATTTATTTCAAGAAAGGGAGAGTGTGCACATCCAGGCTCTCAAGACTGAGCTGGGGAGAGGCAGAAGGAGAAGGTGAGAAACAATCCCAAGCTGTCCCCTCTCTGTCAGCACACATCCTAATGTGGGGCTCAATCCCATGAACCATGAGATCATGACCTGAGCCAAAACCAAGAGTCCAAGAGTTAGATGCTTAACCAGTTGAGCCACCCAGTGACCCCTGTTGCTGTCTTAATTTTATATAGTATTGTAATTCTTTTCATTCAATTTCTCCTTTATTTAGAAAAAATGCTCAGAATGTTTGCTACATTATTCTTAAGAAGCTTTGGTATATTTGAAATATTTCACAGTGATTATAAAAATGATATTTATTTATTATTTTTAATGTTTTCAATTTATTTATTTTTTAATGTTTTATTTATTTTTGATACAGAGAGAGACAGAGCATGAGAGGGGGAGGGGCAGAGAGAGAAGAAGACACAGAACTGGAAGCAGGCTCCAGGCTCTGGGCTAGCTGTCAGCACAGAGCCTGATGCGGGGCTCGAACCCACGAACATGAGATCTGACCTGAGATGAAGTCGGAGGCTTAACCGACTGAGCCACCCAGGCGCCCCTCAATTTATTTTTGAGAGAGAGACACACAGCATGAGCAGGGGAGGGTCAGAGAGAGAAGGAGACACAGAATCTGAAGACAGGCTCCAGGCTCTGAGCTAGCTCTCAGCCCAGAGCCTGATGTGGGGCTTGAACCATGAGATCATGACCTGAGTCAAAGCCAGATGCTCAACCGACTGAGCCACCCAGGTGCCGCTAAAAATAATTTTTAAAACTAGGGGAAAATAAGGAAAAAGAAATACACTGGGAAGATCTCTAATAGATAAAACCTATTGCCTTGAAATATACCCCAGATATGGAGATTCTCCCCACTCTGGCTTATCATCAGAACACCTTTATCACAGTTTTCCTTCATCCCTCTTGCTACATGTGCTAGTCAGCTCTTTATTATTTTTTTTCCAGGAAAGTTATCCAAAAGTTAAAAGTAGAAAGTAATCACTATACAGGCAGATCATTTTCCTCAGGAGAGGGCTCACTGCTTCAGACTGAAAAAGGGCATTAACTAGAAAGTTCACAATATTTATTTCACATGTGATCTGGCAATAATTCTCTTTATTTTCTCCAAAAGGTTTGCCCTGGTGGTCGGGGTTGGGTCTACAGGCCAAAGTCTCATACTCATTTCCTGGGTCGTAAGTGGGAGAATGTGTACTTTATATTTGTTAGGAATCAGGTTGGTGGAGGGATTAGTAGATGCCATATTTTATTTTTCAACATTCTTCCCAATGACTTGACATCATAGGATGCTTTCTAGGATGTGCTGTGGAAACAATCCAGCCTATATGGTGGTATTTGAGAAAAGCCTACAATTTTAGGAATCACGATGGCTGGATTTTCAATCCTCCTCACTGGCTCTAAAACCTTGAGCAATCACTTAACCTGAACCTCAGTCTTTTCATCTATAAAAGAGGTATTAATAATAGCAATGTATCAACTCCAAAAGATTCCCCTCTCCCCTTTTTGGTTAGGATTAAATAAAATAAAATACTTAAAGCATACTGTAAACCATAAAATTTTATACAAATGCTAGTTACACCAATTGTTATGACACCTTATCCCTTTTTGTGCCCTCCTTTGCATCATCTCTTCAACTCCACATCCTCTTCCTCCACTCCCCGATTGTGTACGGGTGATGAAACCAAAACCAAACCAAAGCCAATATGTGATTCCATTGCTTGGAACTAGTGAACTAGTATCTTGCCCATTCTCTTTTCTTCCTGGCAGTCAATCAGAATATTCAATTATCAAAGTGAAGTTTTGCCCATGGAGCTTACCCCCACTCCTTTTACTTAAAAAAAGGGTCTATTCCTCTAAATGTCTATGAGGAATGCAGAAAAAAAATTCACATTGTTCTATAGGGAGGCCCAAGTAACTTGCCAATCACTTAGCCTTATTTTTATAAAATGAATATTCTGAATGGAGTCAGTTTGTGAAAAGGATGGGTGTTGAGTCTATGAGAATATTTGTGGTATGCTGAGTTGTAATGACTTATAAACAAAAATCAACTGATTAGTTGTCTGAGTCATAATTTCCAGTATTATTTTACTATATGGATCTTGATATATTTCAGAGGTAGAGATAAACTTATTCTCCACAATTCTCTTAAGTGTTTTAATATTATTAATGTTTATTTTATCTATCAGAGAGATTTGATAGATAAATCTCAGCTGGGATATACTATCTAACTTTTTTCTTATTTTTATTCATACCAAAACTCATACCATAATTCATTCTAAAATATTATACAAATGCTGCCTGTATGACCTTGAGAAAGCATACCCATTATTGAGCATAGTTTTCTCAGCTGATTCTATTCTGGAAAGCTCCCAGAAAGTACTCAAGATTTTCTGCACTAAAAATTGTTCTTTATGGCACTGCTTCTGCTAGTGCTCACCACTCTTTTCCTGTGCCATCAAGAGAAATTATATGTCCTCTTGCTATGCTTTGCCTGAAAACTCCTCTAAAATTTTGTGTTACAATATCCCAAACCGCTATCCCTATATTCTTGAGATTTTGCAATCCTAGAGAGTTATGTAAATCCTGACAGACTAGCTGTCTTCCTACTACTAGGAAGTATTACCTACTATTAAGATCCCAAACACAGATTCCTAGAATTAATTTAAGGCATTTTTATTAGCAATACAAGGGAAACATAAGGGAAAGTGCACACGAAAGTGCAGTGATTAGCTAAAAATTATGATCAGAAGCTTTGTTAATCTTTGATGTCATATTCAGAAAAATATTATATTAGAAATGAATTACCAAAAATTATTCTATTTCAAAAGGCAGTGTAATTGGAGGCATACTTATACTAAGGGATTAATGAGTGATTTTGGCTTGCTAAAGGAGGGTTATGTCATCTCCCTTTGTAATTTACCAGTGTATTATTAATGTTCAATATGTCATATGCTTATCAGTAACTTTGAAATTCTATTACTTATCCTTGTCATTAGATTTATTTCACTTTGAATTTACTATCCTGTGAAACAATAAATGAAAATGAAAAATTCATTTCAAAGGTTCTCTAAACCTCAGTTTCCTTATTTGCATAAAATGAGGTTAATAATAGCACCTTCATCAATTATCAAGATGATTAAATGTGTTAATAGATCTTAAGTGCTTAGAACAGTGGCTAACAAACAGAAGCACAATGGGAAAAATTATAGACTGCAATGAGTTTATTAGAATTTTGGCAGATTTAATACATTTTTTCAACAATTTGGTTGTCAGATCTCACCTAACATAATAAGTAAAACTCCCTAAGAAACTACCATTTGTCAAATTTTGATGTAGTATCAATGAATATCCACATTTATCTGAAAACACTACTTAAATACATCTCCTTTTTCCAACTATATGCCTCCGTGAAGCTAATTTTCTTCATATACTTCAACAGTAATAATGTATACCAATGGCAATCTAGTTATCTTCTATTAAGCTAGCTATTAAAGAGTTTAGCAAAAGTAAAAAATAGTGCTAATCTTCCTATTATTTGTTGGGAGAATATAGTTCTACAGTAGTCTCTCCTTATCTGCAGTTTTGCTTCCTATGGTTTCACTTACTCAAAGTCAACCGATGTCTAAGCAGATGACCTTCTTGATGTATTGTCAGGTCAATAGCAGTCTGACACGGCATTAGAATGCCTACATCATTCACCTCACTTCATGTTGTCACACAGGCATTTTAGCATCTCACATTATCATAAGAATATGTAGTATAATAAGATATTCTGAGGAAAGAGACCATATTCACATAACATTTTCATAGTGTATTGTTATGTTTTATTATTAGCTATTGTTAATCTCTTACAGTGCCTTCTTTTTTTCAATGCTTCTTTAGTTTTGAGAGAGACAGAGAGAGAGAGAGAGACAGAGAGAGAACACAAGTGAGGGAGGGGCAGAGAGAGAGAGAAGGAGACACAGAATCTGAGCTGTCAGCCCAGAGCCTGATGTGGAGCTGGAATTCAAGAACCATGAGATTATGTCCTGAGCTGAAATCAAGGCACCCCAGGTGCCACTTAGAGTGCCTAATTTTTAAACTTTATCATAGGTATGTATATGTAGGAAACATATCCATATATAGGGTTTGGGACTTTCTGCAGTTTCATGTATCCACTGGGTGTCTTGGATCATATCCCCTGTGGATGGGAGTACTACTGTACTCATAAAGATCTTCTTTATGTCAACATGTATTTGGTTTGTTATTATTTTTAAATGAATTAATAAGCAAATATTTTTTAATTCTCAGTTTTAGTTTCTATTATGATAAAAAACAACAGTTTTAACTCTTACAAACGAAAGTTTTTTGAGATCCTCCATGATTTTTAAGAGTGCAAGCAGGTCCTGAAGCCAAAAAGTTTGAGAAACACTGATGTCATAAAATTCTTTATTCTATTGTGAAAATTTTCTGAATAGACACATCTATCATTACCAAAGCTAAATAACAAATATTTTTATGAAGCAATATTTTGTAATAAAAAAGAACATGAAATTAGGTATAAAATTTCCAATACTGAATCTATTATTTACTCTGTAGCAAGATGAAACAAATTATTTTTTAGTAAGCTGACTCTGTCAAAATGCATATTAGTGGTGAAAATTTTCCATGTTGCTTCCTTCAGCTTCTAGAGTAGCTGGCTTTGGTTTTTAGTCATCACCTAGACTAGAATATGAGATTCAGCTGAGACCAAAGGCTGTAGAAAGAGGTGACCAAGAGACCGTGAGCTCCTGGTAATTGACAGAAGTCCTTGGAAGACTACTGGACTTCAGAAAGATGTAGATTAGAAGTTGAAATCAATTTTATGTAAGTGAAATTGCAAAGGAAAGTGCAAAAGTTGAGTGATAACAAATTGGCAGTGCCTTAGATAAGTCAATGCATCTATATCTGCTTCTGCAAAATGGAACAATAATACTTCCCACACAGGGTTATTAAACAGTTAAAATGTGTTAATGCAAGTGAAATATCTATATAAACTATAATGTGCCAAACAAATAGCTATTGTTAACATTGTTAAAATAACTAATGGAGTCCTGGATCTGTAGGGAGACACATGACCTTTGGGTCATTTTCCATCATTTGTATCCATCACTTACCCCTCCTAAACCTAACTCATCTGTATGAGGTGGAGGGGCATGTCTGAGGTTTGTGGACTTTGGGAAGGGATAGTTTGTGAGGTGGAGAGCCACTGAAATGGCAGAAACCTTTTGATATACAACACGGCCTTGCATTTTCAGAAAAGTTAGTCATGTCTCAGAAAAGCATTGAGGATCTTGTGGAGACAGGAGGAAGGCAGAGATTTGTGGTTCAGTGTGACAAAGGCAGGAATCTGGAATATGGGCAGATGCTGAGAAAGGCAAGGAAAGAATGGGAATGGCTTTCTTTAGCCCTGACTATGGAAGTGAGCTATGGATTGTAGTTAACTAAATCTCTACCATATGATGGTCACAATCATACACTTGTTTTCTCTTCAGGTTGTTGTGAAAGTTAGATAATATGTATAAATTCTCCCTCTATTATTTTTTCTTAATATTTATTTTTGAGAGGTGGGGAGGGTCAGAGAGAGGAAGATACAGAATCTAAAGCAGACTCCAGGCTCTGAGCTGTCAGCACAGAGACCAATGTGGGGATTGAACCCAAGTACTGTGAGATCATGAACTGAGCTGAAATTGTATGCTTACTGACTGAACCACCCATGTGCCCCTAAATTTCCTCTTTAAAGAATAAAATTTTAGTTATCATTATTAAGTATTAGGAGCAAGATGGTCCTGCAGATCCCTCCCATAGAGATAATCTGGGTGTTGAAATAGTTTCTTATCTAACAGCAATCATGCTTTGTAAAGTGCATATGCTCAAGATTCATTAGCGGTTTCTAGTAGGAACAAGAAATGTACTATTTCTATAAATATGAAGCACTTCCTTTTGTGTATTGAACACAGTGCTCTACCTTGCTTTGAACTGTAATAAAAGAGAAGGCAGCTTGGTATTCCTTTATATAAAGCCAACAGCTAGTTTGAGAGTTAGAAAATTTAATGCTACCATTGGGCCAAAGGTTATAATGATTCTCTAGTTCTTGTAACAGGCTAGTTTCAGTGTGGATGAAAAAAACTTCCTTGGAATATTTATGGTTGCATGAGTATTCAAATATGAGAAAATATTCTCTAGAAAGTGTTCCGTAGCTATTAGGTACAAATGGACAGGCTTAAGGCACACATTCCTAGCAAAAAGCAGCAAACATAAAAATTATCCAGGATCACTTCACAACGTCTCTGTATACTGTGAACTATTCATATATTTGCAGAAACAGGCCCAAATCACCACAGGTAATTCACTTAAAGAAACACATGAGCCAGTAGCAGGAAAAACTGTAATCCTTCTTATGTAAAATTAAAAGCCTGGAATTTGGGGACCCTCCAGTCCTTTCAGTTCTAACATTCTAGGAATCAGTAACTTTTATTGGCAATTAAAAGCTGAAAGATGGGGGCACCTAGGAGGCTCAGTTGGTTAAGCGTCTGACTTCAGCTCAGGTCATGATCTCATAGCTCGTGAGCCTGAACCCTGAAGCCTGCTTCAGATTCTGTGTCTCCCTCTCTCTGCCTCTGCCCCACTCACACTGTTTCTCAAAAATAAACAATCATTTTTAAAAAAGCTGAAAGATGGACCGAATTCTCCTAAAATGAAAACTTCATTTAAAGAGAGAAATTGTAAAGAATCCAGAGGCTATATGTCTCTTCAGAGGCTGACTGAAGAGTGGCCCATTCTTAAATAAAAGTCCATGAACGGTCATGACTTATAATAATTGACCTGTTTTGACCTACATTGGGAAAGTCAATCTGGTAAGTATTTAATGTGTATTATCGCATTTTAGAATAAAAATAAAGTTTTAGATTTTTTAAATAACCTAGAGGTCCAAGATAAGGACAAATGTCACACTTACATTCTTCAACAATTTAATCTGGGTCACTGACAAGGTTTTGAAGGTACTGGATTAAAAGCAATGGCACAAATCATGACATACTGGAGTAAATGGAAATGAAATGGGATGGCTGGACCGTGTTGGCACTGTGTGGAGTTGAATGAGATTCATCAAACAAAGAGAGAGCAGAATGTTGCTTAAAATTCTCTGAAATAGATATACAGATACACATTTTAAATGACCATAACTGTGAAACCAGTGGGCAACTAGAGTGTAGTAAGAAAAATTGTATGTTTTAAACTTTGAGTCAGCTCTGGTTAAAATGAAAAGAAACTATAGGAAACCATGGTATTTGATGACAAGCCTTGAGAGAAAAGAATCTTGTTGACACACATGCTTAGCAAGTTCCATAAACTGCGGAGTATTACTCATTCCACCAACATAAGGAAGAACAGAAAGAGCCAGGCTGTTAGGAGACTGGAGGGTGGGAGGTGTGTGCAAAAGACTTAGGTAAGATTCTTTTAGTTTATACATACTCTTTTTCTTCTTATCTTGAATGACAATTCTGTGTAATGTTTGCTGAAGAGGGGCAATTATGCACCTGAAACTACAAAATTTGTTTAATCTACCAGGAATGTAACTGTTAACCTAGAGCTGGGTTAACCAGAAAGCTGATTAAACAGGTTTGTTTATCCAGGATATAAATGAATCCACCATCTTAGTGATTATTAACCCCTAAATCTAGGAATGATCTCACCAGTCTTGTGTTAATTAAACTTGCCAAATGGAGTCGCTTCTCTTCTTAGTCAGAAAGCTAAAGTCACTTTCTATTTTGTGAACTACTAAAATAAAGGCTGCACTTAGTAGTCTCTAACCCAAATACAACATAAAGTTTCATCTTTCAAATGACCAAATGCAGGCAAATGCAGGCAGCCTGGTGGACAACACCAGCAGGAATGGGGTACCGTGGTGCAAACTTCAGGTGGACAATGAGTCTGAACAAATAGGCAAATATCAATGAATTCTCATATAGTCCTAAGAATAAACTAAGTAACAATAATCATGCTTGTACAAGAACAGGGCAGGTTTTTTTTCTTTTTCTTGTAATTCATCTTCTCCATTTAAGTGGGAAAGAGAACAACATCAACATCATGTGAAGAAAGTAATGTCTACTACAGGCCATATCACTTTAAAAATGCAGGAAATATCTCTGTCTCTACTTCTCTGCTAAGTAAAACATCATGCCTTAGTCAAAGATGTTATGTTAGGAAAGTATTAAGCTGAAATTCGTGGTGTGAAGTTAAAAACCAAACCAAATCAAATATTGTTATTTTAAAATGGTTTCAATTATTAAGAGTTTGTAAGCAATGAAGAAATGTAATTTAACATCTAATTTCCATATTTGAAATGTGAACAGGAGGATTAACAAATATTCTAATTCTTTTATGATTATTCTTCAACGTTTAAGATATATGTAACATAATATACTATCAGCTCTATTGCTAAGCTTTTTTCCCCCAAATATATAAATATACTAAATATGTTCTCTAATTATTCAATGGAAGTTATGGTGGCTTGAACTCCCATAAATCCCTGTTGCATTCTCACTATGGAGAAAATGATAACATTTAAAACAATCTTCATACTTTTATTAATATATTTTGGAAACAAAAGTAGTATTTGGGATCCTCAGATAGCATTAAAGAGTTTTAGAATACCATGAAACAATATAACATTAATTTAGAGTGATCTGGTGATTTATTAAACATGTCAATTTTGTTTAGTTATAGAAAAGCAATGTGCTTTAGTACTAGTCAAATTCCTTTCCAGTGTACTCTATGGAACAATGTGATTTGTTGTACTGCATACAAAAGTGCTCAGTGAACTATGGGATAATTAATTTTATATGTCAACTTGGATTGGCTATGGTACCCAGATATTTGTTCAAACATTATTCTAGATGCTTCTGTGAAAATATTTTTTTGATGAGATTAGCATTTAAATTTGACCTTCTCTGAAGAAAAGACAATTCTCCCAGTATTCTGCTTTTGGACTTGAACTATAGCATCAACTATTCCCTAGATCTCTAACCTGATGACTTATCTTGCAGATTTTGAATGTTCCCACCTCTACAATCCTTTAAAGTAAATCTGTCTCTCCTTCCACGCTTATACTACACCCCTCCACACAGCTCTCTCTGAGCATTAGGTTTCCTTACCTGTAATATGATAATAATAGTAGAATTTACCACCTAAGGTTATTTTGAGAATTAAATTAAAATGCTTGGCATTTTGTAAGCATTCAATAATTGATAGATTTTATTGTTAGTATTATTACTATAGCTCCAAATCCTAAAATGCACATTTTTCATAACTTAACAATTCCCAAATTGTGAAGCATTTTATAACTGAGTTACACATTTTATGTGGTTTTATATAATATCTAGGGTTCGCCACTATTAATGGCATCTTATAATCAATAAAATATGAAACATATTCCCAGAGCAATGCATATGTCTAAAATTTGCATAGCAAAGTGATATAAAATTCTAAAAGAACCATAAGAAGTAAAGTAGGCAGGAATATTGAGATGAATAGCTTGGAACAAAGATAATTTGTTTTATTTTATGTAATAAGTATAAAACTTCAAATCTATGTCCCTATCCTTCACGTTATGAAGGCCTTTTAGCAAATATTTACTCTTTTATGTTTAAAGGTAGAAGAAAAGACCCATATTTCCTTAGTCTTCTTTAGCTCTATAACTTCTTCCTTCCCTCCTTTATTTATTCCCTTCCTCCCTTCTCCAACAATGTGCTACTCAAACAAAGGTAAAAAAGACATAGTGCTTTATCTAAAGGAGTTTACAGCCAAAAAATAAAAGATAAATGTTCTGGTGACTTCAATTCAGTGTGTTAAGTGCTTACATAGGGGTGATGACAATGTGATGTCGGGACTCAAGTGTTTGCAGTTCAAGAAAGTTCAAGGAAATGTTCTCTGGAAAATATTTAAGCAGAGACCAGAATGTAGAGTGGAAAGGTGAAGATGAGTGGGAAAGAATCTTTCAGACAGAGGCTAACTGATGTGAACAAGCATAGTGGTGGACTTCTAAGAAGTTCAATATGGTAGGCAAGAGCTAGGGTTGGAGATGTGGGTAAGGGTTTTATGTGGTAAAAGCTTAGGTAAAACTAGCTCACTGGGATGTCTGCTGCTATGACTTTGCCAGTAGAACTCTATAGTTTTCAAGATGTTTAAGCTTTCAAGTTAAAGCAAGGAGATAGTACATTTCCTAAGAAATAAGGAACCATAAAATTTTGAAAAATGAAATCTGAAAGAGATAGGCATGAAGCCATTGAGCAGTCCTTAAAATGCACGATGAGGCAATGAAATGCACCAGAAAGGGTGCTGTGCAATGAGACAATGGAGCCCATTTATGAGGGGGAGAAATACTGAAATAGAAAATGGGAGCTCTAGAAGCCATCTTCTTATACTTTTTTTTTTTTTTTTTACCATGTCTGGGCAATCAGACGAAGTTTCATAGAATGAGGACTAGCTTAACTTGCAGACAATACAACAGTGTGGGTTGCTGTGAAGGGATGTGTGAGAGCAGTAGCTTCACAAACTCAGAAGGAAAAAAAAGATGAACCCTGTAGGACTTAAACAAAATTAACATGTTAGGATAGAATTTTGATATACGTATGTCATTTGGTGGCAACATCCACTGTTCATTTTACCAATGATCTTAGCACCTATATAAAAAGGAATGAATGTGTTTAACTAAGAATGAGAACCAATCATTTACAAGTCATCCAAAAAAGAAAGTCAGAAGGACAGTCTTTATTTTTGTGTCTCTGAGACTGCTGTCATTTGTGTGCCTTGTTTATTGGACTTTTCAATCTGTCCAGTTCCTGAGACAAGTTTATCTCAGCAGCAAAGATACAAGTACTTGGTTAGTGATTTCCAAATTGAGCGTGTCCACCTCAGGGAAGAAGCAAGGCAGAAAGAAAATCAGATTAAAAAAACTATTTACAAGTATTTTATCATTCTTATAAAATTTGTTTGAGGGAATGTTATTTCTTATAAGGCATATTAAATATCATTTACATGATTAAATAAATGTGCATACATTGGGGCAACTGCGAATTTCCTTAATTCTAAGTTTTTTGTAATAAAAAAATTTAGGAACCATAAACCATTAGAATCTTAAGTATGTCTACCAGTTCTAGGTTCACAAACCAGTTTTTGCTTATAATTTGGCTTCCCTTCAAGCAGAGAATGAATGCAGCAGTCACGCCAACACAAGACCATTCTGCACCATATGACAATTTGTATTTTAGGAGAATAAATACACAACTTGGTATATGTATTTATCTTGTGATCCTGGCTATGAAGAATCTAATAATGATCTCATAATCTTAGAAAAATGTTCATTTTCAGTGCAGTGGCTGAAATCTCAAATATCACACTCTGAATCATGGAAACTTAAAAGTTAAGTATCATTCAGTTAAGTATCAACAAACACTGCTTTTTAATTTTATTTTTCAATATGGTCCACACACGTTTCTAAGTCTGCTAACTGTAGCCAATAGAAGTATAAATAAATATGCATAAAAAGAAAGACTGTTAATGGCTCAATACCTCTGCTTTGGCCCAAGTTCAACATTTTGAGCAAGGAAAAAAAACATTAAGAATAAAGGTTTCCTCTTTGTTACCAACTTTGACTTCTTTTGGACTTACCATGATCCAAGATTAAGTGAAAAGAAGAAGAGAAAAGAATTAATGAGATAACCAAAGCAAAAAGGGTAGAGGAGAAGGTCAACTGAACAATGAAAGGAGTGCCATTGTTTCCATCTGTGTAGAAGAAACAAAAGCTACTCTCAAGAAAGATTAGATGTGTTCTCTCCTGCCACATCCCTGATTTTATTATATTACTGAATTTTATTTAATGCAATGTCTTCAAGGAAGTATTTTTATTTAGTCATGATTAAAAACAATTTTAAATTACTTTGGGATGGCAAATTTTTTCCTCTGAGGAAGTATTGCATGCAAGCAAGAACTTATGTCAAGAGGCTCTAAAGATTTCCAAGAAAAAAGTAATAATTAGAAGAAAAAAAATTAGAATCAAATTGAAAAGCAGAAAGTATCTTGATCTAGGAGAAATTAAAATGCAATTTAACATCTGAATCAAAACAGACTGAAATATAAACATGGGGGCAATGAGATTATTAATCCTAATCAGGAAAAAGACATGAGATTAATAAACAATCAAGAAACAAAGACAGGAACTGAACATCATGGTCTCAAAAATGCCAATAAATAAAGAGAATTCACTAGAAAGTCAGACAAGGATGGCTTCTCGCCTTTTGGCTAAGATTAAGTGAAAGTCAGAAATGCATGCAAAAATTGAAAGAAAAGGTAACTAGTTCAGAGACTGAAGCAATTTGTTGTTACTTTGTCAGCAGTTATCTGATTTTTATTCTTAAGTGGGGGATTTAAAAATATTAAAGTATTTATTTTAAGCTTTTGTTTTTAAAAGCAATCTCTACACCTAATGTGGGGCTTGAACTTCAAGGGCCTCATGCTTCACTGACTGAGCCAGCCAAGCTCCCCATAGTATAAATGCATTTTTAAATACTTAAATCTGATGCATGGACCAGAAAATTGGTTAGCCCAGAGAACTAAGTCCCTGTCATAACCATAATAAAGCTAAATATTATTAGTGAGGCTTAGACTCTGGGGAACGTAAGGAGAATATGGGGGAAAATAAATTATGTTATGTGAAACTCCAGATTTTCCCAAGAAGTCAATGTCAAAACATATGTGAATTCTTGGAACCACAGTATCAGCCTAGATCTGACAAAACTCATAAAAGACATTCCCTAAAAAGTCTTTTCCTTTAAAAGCTAAGAATCTGCTTAGGCTAAGTTTCTACAGAATATCATCAATTTATAAATGATCTAAAGCAGAATTTTCTAGCAAAAAGTTAGACTCTGTTCTTATTCACCCTCTACCTTTCTACTCATGAACTTCAAACATCATTTGTTAAACATGCTTATTTCCCAACAGTATATTCTCAGTTCTGCACACCATAGGCAAGACTCCCGCCCACAACACTGACAGGTCCCCACCACTCTCCTGCTCAACCCTAATCCTATTTGGCCACAATCCCAGTGAAACCTGCATCTCTCATATCTGAGTCTCTAATTTCCATCATGCCCTATATATTCATCTTTCTGTGCCCATCCCTGACTCCTCCCCAGCACACTGTCCCCTCTAGAGCTCTCAGCTAGTCCTTAGATATCTAGTCTCCTCTATCTTCAATCTCTCCTTGAATGTAAATGACCTTTATCTTCTAGTTTCTTTCCACTGAAAACTGAGTCTCTTCTGAAGATACTCCATCCCCTATAACGCTCTTAAGTGGCGGCTCTTCTCTCTTTGACAACTCTCAAACCACTGGGCCTGGAAATGGGGCAAATAACTCCTTGCATTTCATTACCAATTCTACACAATTCTCTTTCGCCTCCCTGTGACCCCAAACTTTGAACCCCATGTTATCAGACTATAGAATCTACTGCATCTCATTTTTTAGCAACCGCTCTTCATATCATTCTTCCCCTTCAGTTCTTGAAGAATCTGGCTCTTGGTCTGCCATACAGCATTCCTCAGTTCTGCTTCAATATCCATACAAATAACTTTTTCAATGCCTTGGACTCTTGGTTACTTGACTTCCTCTCCTCCCATCGTCTTTTCTTTCTCAGCTACCCATTCCAGTGGTCATGCCCTAGAAGATCTTCTCACTACCATTTATGGAAACCCCAATCTAACCACAATTTTATGCACCTCATTCTCTAATCACTGATTCCAACTTTTCCTGCTCATTCCTTCTAATATCCTACGTAATAAAAAAAAAAAATCTGTCCTCTTTGAGACTAAGAATCCATTTATTATACTACCTTTCCACTACCTCATTACACAATTGCCTGGTTTAAATTCCACACATCATCATTACATTTACCTCCTTACACATGTGTGCCACTCTCTTTCCTTCTAATTTTATCATATTCTTTCAGTGAAATTCTAATCCTGCTTAAATCCAACTCTCTGCCTAACCCATTTTCAGAGAAAAACCTGAAATGATGTGTACTGGTATTACTCTGAAGTCATGATCACTAATTTCAAGTGGGCCCTGATGCTGGCTCCTAGTCCTACTTTATTTTCCTCATTCATTGCCTCTCAGTTCTCTAGATATATATTTCTATACCACAGTCTTCTCCTCAGATCTCTTACTGCTCTGCCCTCATCCTCCTTCTCACTGGTAAAGTTACTGATTTCATAAAAAAAAAAAAACAGAATCACTCATATTCTATTCTAACTTCCATGAGTTACCCAATCCAATCTACAACCTCCTTGCTTTTGTGTTCATAACACTCTCTTCCTTCTATGTTCATGACTAATTCCAGCCCCTCATCTTGTGCACTGGATCTCATCCTTTCTTGTCTACTCAAGAACATCTTTCTATATTTAACATCAGCAAATTTTGCCTCTCTGCTGAACCATTCCCATCAACTTACATATGTTGTTGCTGTGATTTATTCCGTCTTACCAAAACCTTCTCTTGACCCTACTTCTGTTTCCAGGTCCTGCCCTGTTTTTCTCTTCACTTTTATGCCAAAACTCATTGAAATAGTTGTCAACACTTGTTGTCTCCCATCCTCCTTTGAGTATATTTGAATAGGTTTTTCTATCTACCATTCTACTACAAGATCATCATTGACTCCATGTTGTTAAATCCAATGATCAATGTTCAGTCTTCCTTTCACTGACTCGATTAGTAGCTTTTGACTAAGTTGGTCATTGCCTCTTCTTTACATACTTTCTTCACTTGGCTTCCAGAACACACTCTCTTGGTTTTCTTCCTAACTCGCTGCCTGCTTCTTTTTAGTATCCTTTTGTCTCCACCTCATTCATTGACCTATTAACTCTAGAGTGCTTCTATAAATCTCATGGCTTTCATATATATCTTCAGATATAATCTCTCTTCCAAACCTCAGTTTCATGTATCTAATTGCTTACCTGACAACTCCAGTTTAATGTCTAAAATATGCCTCATGTTTAATAAGGCCCAAACTAAATGTATCTCCCTCCTTGAAAGAAGTATTAATATGGTTCAAAATAATAAATAATATGAAATTATGGATTATAAAATTGGGGTTTACATTTTGCTCTACTAGAATATGATTTTGTCTAAGAATGTAACAACAAACAAAATCAGTTTTCTTGCAACCTGATTTAGGAATTCCCTATGTCCGTATTTTGACAGCTTGCTCAACTATTCCTCTGCTTTTCCATTTATCCTAAGTGTATATCATGATTTTCAAACTTCCCCTAATATAGTAATTAATAGTGTTTTCCTTTTTGAAAGTCTCTTTAAAACTTAAAATGTATTTTAAACATTCTTTCAAAACTTAAGTAATTAAGGATACCAACTGAGGGCATTAAATGTCAAATAAAACCAAATCCTTAGAGAAGGTGTTGTCCATTATATCCTCAACCATAATTTTTTTTTCCATAATATTTTATTGTCAAATTGTTTTCCATACAACACCCAGTGCTCTTCCCCTCAAGTGCCCTCCACCATCACCACCACCAATCAACCATAATTTTTAATGTAAATAAATGCACACATGATGCTCTAATATGTTAAAGAACATTGTGATCATATAAGCAAGAGCTCTGACTTCATCTGACATTTCCCTCATTTGTGTAATAAACATACTGAGCAACTTTTAATGGTAGGGAACAACTTTTGATATCCTGAAGAGTGTGAAGATATACAAGAAATAGCTAAGTAAGGAGGTTAAGACATCTACAGAAACACATACAAGACAGAAATTCTTCAGATGTTCTGAAGAGGAAGAAATGAATTCTGGCAGGGTGGACAGATAGATGAGGAAAAGGTTCATATGTCACAGCTTATAATTTATTGGAGAGTAGAATCTGAGTCTTAACGTCCTGGTTTTCTACTTGGTACAGCACATTAAAATAAAGGTATAACTTTAAAATTTATTGAATGAATGAAGGAATTAATACATGAATGAATTTTGTGTGCTTGTACATTCATGAATCAGATTGGCATTTAAAAGAAACAGAATGAATGTATAGGCTACCTTTAAAAAGAGGATATTTACATAATAGAAGTAGACAGCAGTAGACCAGATGCATTCCAAAAGGGATTCTGGTTTAGCCAATAAAACAATTTGAAGAGCATTTGAAAACATATCTACAACTTCCATTAGGTTGCTGCTTTACACACTTCACACACAGACACTTGAATTTGTAATTTCCTGTGTACATAATAGCAACATAATAAATAAATAAATTGGGTTAATGTATGCACGAGAAAAGGTTGAATGTTAACTCTCTACTAAATCAACAGGTTTAGAATAATCTGACATTATCTTAATCACTGGTTTCCTACTTGTCCTCTACTTCTTGTTTACTAGAACTAGTATGTTAAGTTCCAAGCAGGGGAAGGCCTTTCTGGCTTCTTCACTACAGTTGGTGCACTGCACAGTGCCTGATGATACTATCACTGAAATAGTACAGTATGAATGTTTTAATGTACATACATGGGGGGTGGGGAGAAGGGAATAAAGTTAACCATTAGAAATGAGGAAATTTAACTGGTGCAGCCACTCTGGAAGACAGTGGAAGTTCCTCAAAAAATTAAAAATAGAACTACCCTGTGATCCAGCAGTAGCACCAAATTCCTTTGGAATTTATCCAAAGGATACAGGAGTGCTGACTCATAGGGGCACATGTACCCCAATGTTCATAGCAGCTCTTTCAACAATAGCCAAATTATGGAAAGGGCCTAAATGTCCATCACCTGATGAATGGATCAAGAAGAAGATGTGGTTTATATATACAATAGATACTACTTGGCAATGAGAGAGAATGAAATCCTGCCATTTGTAGCAACATGGATGGAACTGGAGGGATTATGCTGTCAGAGAAAGACAGACATCATGTTTTCATTCATATCTGGAACTTGAGAAACTTAATAGAAGACCATGGGGGAGGGGAAGGAGAAAAAATAGTTTCAAATAGAGAGGGTGGAAAACCATAAGAAACTCTTAAATACAGAGAACAAACTGAGGGTTGATGGGGGTGGGATGGGGAGGAGGGAAAAATGGGTGATGGGCATTGAGGAGGGCACTTGTTGGGATGAGCACTGGGTGTTGTATATAAGTGATGAATCGTGGAAACCTACCCCCAAAACCCAGCAGCACACTGTATACACGGTATGTTAGCCAACTTGACAATAAATTATATTAAAAAGTAATAAAACTCATTAAAATCAAATAAGGAAATTTACCATGAAAAATGGGTTCATCACAAACAACTGATACTTGTTGAATAATGACAGTTTATTAGGCAGAATGCTATATGGAATTTATATACTAAATATTAGGCAAAAATATAAAAAATTATAGTGTCTTTAACCACTGTTCATAAAATAAAGACAATAATATTATAATCCCCACCATAATCCATAAACACAGAATAACATTTTTTGTACTAAGCATAATTACTTAGAGACTATTACTATATAAAGACAAATTTTTAATAGCTATAATTAGAAACAGTGGCTTGAATTTTTTAAACAGTCTTTATTTCATGGCCACCAGGTATAAACATCAAAGACTGTCAAAGCATGGGAGGAAAACACAAAAAGCCTCCAGACACAGACCAAGCACACAACTGGTGTTTACATGAAAGGATGCAGGGAAGATGGGCAGGTTCAAGGACTGCTAGGCAGTTACAGGGGTATGTTCCCTACTTGGCTCCTGGGAGATCATGGGGCTCTGGGTCTCATAGTGCTATCACCTTTGAAAGCCTTAAGACTAGAAAAATGCTGATGTTTCAGCAATTACCCCCATTCACTTTCCCGGGGCTTACAATGCACTCCCTAGAAATAACCACACAGCCTTGCTGAATAAAGAATCCTTGGCTGCATATTTTCCAACTCAGCATGTTGAATATATCCTGCCACTCCTTTCTGGCCTGCCTAGTTTCTGTGGATAGGTCAGCTGTGAACCTGATCTGTCTTTCCTTATAGTTTAAGAACGTTTATTTCCTTGCTGCTTCCATAATTCTTTCCTTGTTATGTGTATTTTGTGAATTTGACTACTATATGGCTTGGTGATGGTCATTTTTGTTGAATCTAATGGGAGTTCTCTGTGCTTCTTGGATTTTGATATTGGTGTCTTCTCCAGTTTAGGAAAGTTTTCCACTATAATTTTCTCACATAAACCTTCTGCCCCTTTTTCCCTCTCTTCATCTTCTGGGACTCCTATAATTCAGATTTTATTCCTTTTTAATAATTCACTGAGTTCTCTAATTTTGTATCATGTTCTTTTGCATTAGCTTCCCTCTTTTTTTCTGCTTCACATTCTCCATAATTTTGTCTTCTATATTGCTGATTTGCTGCTCTGCTGGGTCCATCCCTGCCACTGTAGCATACATTCAAGATTGCATCTCGCTTATAGCATTTTTAATTTCATCCAGACTAGATTTTACTTCTTTTATCAGAAAGGCATTCTATGCTTTTTTCAACTCTAGCTAGTATTCTTATTATCATTGTTCTAAATTTTAGTTCACACATCTTGCTTATATCTGTGTTGATTAAGCCCTAGCCTTCATTTCTTCCTGTGCTTCCTTTTGGGGTAAATTGCTTCATTTTGTCATTTTGGAGGAAGAAAGAAAACTAATAAGATATAAAATTAAAATTAAAAAATTAAAAACAACGAAAAAATCAAATAAAGGAAGCTACATCCTAAGTGTGTTTTGGTCTGATTGTTGAAAGAAGCCTGATAGAATAGAGAATAAAAGGGAAAGAAAAGGGGAAAAAGGATACTTAAAATTTAAAAATTAAAAAAATCTGTTTACAAAATAGAATAAAATGAAGAAAGTGAAATAGAATAAAAGCTTTAAAAAATAAAAAACGTAAATTTTTTTAAATAAAAAAATAATTTTTTCTTTTTCTGTATCCAAGAAGAAAGAAAAAACGATTTAAAGAAAGAAGCAAAAAAGTATATATATATATATATATATATATATATATATAAACACTGAATAGATGAACCAGCAAACTTGAATGAAACCAGAATGAAACTTGAAGTCACAACCAGTTTCCCCTAGAACTCAAATTATGAAGCACTCTATACAGTCCATACACTAAGCAAGTGGAGAGACTTGTGCTGGCTTCTAGGGGATACGCTTGGATGGCGCAGTTGGGCATGGCTTGACGTAATGGTTCCTTTCTCCACTAGGTGGCGCTGCTTAGCTTATTGGTAGATTGGTGTGGTCCTTTGTTTTTGTTTTCTTTTTTTTTTTTTACATTTATTTATTTTTCAGAGACCGAGCGTGAGCAAGGGAGGGCAGAGTGAGAGGGAGACACAGAATCTGAAGCAGGCTCCAGGCTCTGAGCTGTCAGTCCAGAGCCTGATGCAGGGCTCAAACTCACAAACCATGAGACCATGACTTGAGCCAAAGTCAGATGCTTAACTGATTGAGCCACCCAAGTGCCTCTGTTTTCTTTTATAGTTCATTGTCAAGTTTGTTTCCATGTAACACCCAGTGCTCATCCAGGAAAGTGCCCTCCTCCATGCCCATCACCCCCCTTCTCCTCTCCCCCTCTCTCATCAGCCCTCAGTTTGTCCTCAGTATTCAAGAGTCTCTCATGGTTTACCTCCCTCCCCCCAACATTTTTCCCCCTTCCTCTCTCATGGTCCTCTGTTAAGTTTCTTCTATTACCCTTATGAGTGAAAATATATGGTATCTGTCCTTCACTGACTGACTTATTTCACTTAGCATGACACCCTAGAGTTCCATCCACGTTGCTATTATGAATGGCCAGATTTCATTCTTTCTCATTGCCATGTAGTATTCCATTGTATATATAAATCATACCTTCTAGATCCATTCATCAGTTGATGGACATTTAGGCTCTTTCCATGATTTGGCTATTGTTGAAAGTGCTGCTATGAACATTAGGGTAGATGTGCCCCTATGCATCAGCACTCCTGTATCCCTTGGGTATAACCCCAGCAGTGCTACTGCTGGGTCATAGGGGAGTTCTATTGATACTTTTTTGAGGAACTTCTACACTATTTTCCAGAGCAGCTGCACCAATTTACATTCCCACCAACAGTGTAGGAGGGTACCCGTTTCTCCACATCCTCACCAGCATGTATAGTCTTCTGATTTGTTCATTTTAGCCATTCTGACTGGCATGAGGTGATATCTGAGTGTGGTTTTGATTTGTATTTCCCTGATGATAAGTGATGCTGAGCATCGTTTCATGTGTCTGTTGGCCATCTGAATTCCTTTTTGGAGAAGTGTCTATTCATGTCTTCTGCCCATTTTTTTCACTGGATTATTTGTTTTTTGGGTGTGGAGTTTGGTGAGTTCCTTATAGATTTTGGATACTAGCCCTGTATCTGATATGTCATTTGCAACTATCTTTTCCCATTCCATCGGTTGCCTATTAGTTTTCTTGATTGTTTCCTTTGCTGAGCAGAGCTTTTAATCTTGATGAGATCCCAATAGGTCACTTTTGGTCTTGATTCCCTTGCCTTTGGGGATGTGTTGAGTAGGAAATTGCTGTGGTTGAGGTCAAGGAGGCTGTTTTATGCTTTCTCCTCTAGGATTTTGATGGTTTCCCGTCTCACATTCAGGTCCTTCATCCATTTTGAGTTTATTTTTGTGTAAGGTGTAAGAAAGTAATTTAGTTTCATTCTTCTGCATGTTGCTGTCCAGTTCTCCCAGTACCATCTGTTAAAGAGGAGGTCTCTTTTCCATTGGATACTCTTTCCTGCTTTGTCAAAGATTAATTGGCCATACATTTGTGAGTCTAATTATGGTTCTCTTCTATTTCATTGGTCTGTGTCTATTTTTGTACCAATACCATACTGTTTTGATGATGACAGCTTTGTAGTAGAGGCTAAAGTCTGAGATTGTGATACTTCCCATTTTTGTTTTCTTCTTCAATATTACTTTGGCTACTGGGGGTTTTTGTGGTTCCATACAAATTTTAGGATAGTTTGCTCTAGCTTTGCGAAGAGTGCTGGTGCAATTTTGATTGGGATTGCATTGAATGTGTACATTGTTTTGGGTAATAATGACATTTTAACAATGTTTATTCTTCCAATCCATGAGCATAGAATGTTTTTCCATTTCTTTATGTCTTCTTCAATTTCCTTCATAAGTTTTCTAGAGTTTTCATCATATAGGTCTTTTACACCTTTGGTTAGGTTTACGCCTAGATACTTTACAGTTTTTTGTGCAATTGTGAATGAGATAAGTTTTTTGATTTTTCTTTCTGTTGCTTCATTATTGGCATGTAACAATGCAACGGATTTCTGTATGTTGATTTTGTACCCTGCGACTTTGCTGAATTCATGGATCAGTTCTAGGAAGCTTTTGGTGGAGTCAGTCAGGTTTTCCATGTAGAGTATCATGTCATCATGTTGTCTGATTGCTGATGCTAGGACTTCCAGCACTATGTTAAACCACAGTGGTGGGAGTGGACATCCCTGTCAGGTTCCTGCTCTCAGGGGGAAAGCTCTCAGTTTTTCCCCATTGAGGATGATATTAGCTGTGGGCTTTTCATAAATGGCTTTTATGATGTTTAAGTAAGTTCCTTCTATCCTGACTTCCTCAAGGGGTTTTATCAAGAAAGGGTGCTGTATTTTGTCAAATGCTTTTTCTGCATCTATCAACAGGATCATATGTTTTTTTAAATCTTTTCTTTGGTTAACATGATGTATCACATTGATTGATTTGCGAATGTTGAACCAGCCCTGTAACCCAGGAGTGAATCCCACTTGATCATGGCAGATAATTCTTTTTATATGCTGTTGAATTCAATTTGCCAGTATCTCATTGAGTATTTTTGCATATGTATTCATCAAGGATATTGGCCTGTAGTTCTCTTTTTTTGCTGGTTCTCTGTCCTCTTTGGGACAGTAATGCTGGCTTCATAGAATGAGTCTGGAAATTTTCCCTCTATTTCTATTTTTTGGAATAGCTTGAGAAAAGTGGGTATTAACTCTGCTTTAAATGTCTGGTAGAATTTCCCTGAGAAGCCATCTGGTGCAGGGCTCTTATTCATTGGGAGATATTTGATAACTGATTAATTTCTTCACTGGTTATGGGCCTGTCCAGATTTTCGATCTCTCCCTGTTTGAATTTTGGTAGTGCATGTGTGTTTAGGAATTTGTCCATTACTTCTAGTTTGTCCAATTTGTTGGCATATAATTTTTCATAGTATTCCCTGATAATTGCTTGTATTTCTGTGGGATTGGTTGTAATAGATTCATATTCATTTGTGATTTTGTCTATTTGGGTAATCCCTTTTCTTTTTGAGAAGCCTGGCTAGAGGTTTATCAGTTTTGTTTATGTTTTCAAAAAAACAACTCTTGGTTTCATTGATCTGTTCCATTCTATATATATGTTTTGGATTCTATATTGTTTATCTGCCTCGATCTTTATTATTTCTCTTCTTCTGCTGGCTTCGGGGTGCTCCTGTGGCTCTCCTCCTAGTTCCTTTATGTGAGCTGTTAAGATTTTGTATTTGCGCTTTTCCTAGTTTGTTGAAATAGGCCTAGATTGCAATGTACTTTCCTCTTAGGACTGCATTTGCTGCATCCCAAAGCATTTGGATTTGTGTATTTTCATTTTCATTTGTTTCCATATATTTTTTAATTTCTTCTCTAATTGTCTGATTGGCCCAATCATTGTTCAGCAGGGTGGTCTTTAACCTCCATGTTTTTGGAGGATTTCCAGACTTTTTCCTGTGATTGATTTCAAGTTTTATAGCATTGTGATCTGAAAGTGTGCATGGTATGATCTCAATTCTTTTATATTTATTGAGGGCTGCTTTATCTTGGAGAATGTACCATGTCACTCAAGAAGAAAATGAATTCCATAGACTCAGGATGTAGAGTTCTAAATATATCTGTCAAATCCATCTTTTCCAATGTGTCGTTCAGGTCCATCGTTTCCTTAGTGATATTCTGTCTAGTTGATCTATCCATTGCTTTAAGTGGAATATTAAAGTCCCCTGCTCTTAGCACATTCTTATCAATAAGATTGTTTCTGTTTGTGGTTAACTGTTTTATGTATTTGGGTGCTCTTGAATCAGTACGTAGATGTTTATAATTGTTAGCTCTTCCTGATAGATAGACCCTGTAATTATTATATAATGCCCTTCTTCATCTTTACTGCCTTTACTTTAAAGTTTAATTTGTCCGATATAAGTATGGCTACTCTGGCTTTCTTTTGATTTCCAGTTGCATGATAGATATTTCTCCATCCCCTTACTTTCAATCTGAAGGCGTCTTCAGGTCTAAAATGAGTCTCTTGCAGACAGCACATAGATGGATTTTGTTTTTTCTTGTCAATTCTGCTACCCTATGTCTTTTGATTGGAGCATTTAGTCCACTTACATTCAGTGTTATTATTGAAAAATATGGGTTTAGAATCATTGTGTTCTCTTTAGGGTTCATGCTTGTAGTGCTGTCTCTGGTACCTTGTGTTCCTTGCAACATTTCCCTCCGAGAATCCCTCTTAGGATTTCTTGTAGGGCTGGTTTAGTGGCAATTAATTCTTTTAATTTTTGTTTGTTTGGGAAAAACCTTTATCTCTTCTTCTATTCTGAATGACAGGCTTGATGAATAAAGGATTCTTGGCAGCATATTTTTTCTGTTCATTACATTGGAGATTTCTTGCCATTCCTTTCTGGCCTGCCAAGTTTCAGTAGACAGGTCTGTAACTACTCTGATAGGTTTCCCTTTGTATGTTAGGGCCCTTTTATCCCTAGCTGCTTTCAGAATTCTCTCTTTATCCTTATATTTTGCCAGTTTCACTATGATATGTTGGGAGCTATTTGAACTCACCGGTAGAGTGAAAATTCCTGGTGAGGGTACGGCAAGTTTGCACGGTCTCTTGCCCCCAGATAGCTCCCAAAATCTACCCTCTTGAAACTTTCATTTCTGCTTGAGCACCAAACCTCAAAATACTTCGCTGATTAATGTCACGAGCTGCCTGTCCCCTTGCCCTGTCCCTGAGACGTGACTGCACCTGGTCAGGGAAAAGAATGCAACACATAACTTTCCCCTAAGCAATACAGATAACTGAATACCTTCTGGGCCTGAATGCCTTTGTGATAGTCACTACTGCGATAAAATGTATCACTCATCTTTGGGACTATGAGAGCAAGCATATCTCCTGAGAACCTGTTTTTCTGGGAACTTTCTCTTAGAGTTATAAACAGCCTAATGACCCTTACTCATAAAAAACTGAACTTTATTAAAGAATGCTGTTTGCCTCTTGGTTAAAGAAGGCTTCCTTGAGGCTAGACCTGAGGTTTTGTAAAAATACCTATGACACCATGAGTGCCTGTGGCTAAAATTGTAAAACTTATCTATGGGAAATCATTTATTGCCCTTGTACCCTTTGCCATAAATAAACCTTGAGAACCAGACAAGATGGAGATGCCTGCCAGATGGGCAGCGGTGCTTGTCTGGGGATCACAATGAAACGCAAGGCTCTCCCACTTTCTCTTTGGCCGGCACCATCATCCTTTGGGGGACCCCTGGACCTGCAGGAGCTGGACTCCGGCAATGATATGTTGTGCAGAAGGTCGATTCAAGTTACGTCTGAGGGGAGTTCTGTGTGCCTCTTGGATTTCAATGTCTGTTTCCTTCCCCAGATTGGGGGAGTTCTCTGTTATAATTTGCTCAAGTACCCCTTCAGTGCCTTTCTCTCTCCTTCTTCTTCTGGAATTTCTATGATACAGATATTGTTCTGTCTGATTGCATCACTTGGTTCTCGAATTCTATGTTACAGATATTGTTCTGTCTGATTGCATCACTTGGTTCTCCCTTCATGCTCCTGGATCAATTTATCTTTTTCTCAGCTTCCTCTTTTTCTATAATTGTGTCTTCTAATTCATCTATTCTCTTCTCTGCCTCTTCATTCCATGCAGTGGCCATCTCCATTTTATTATGCACCTCATTTACAGCATTTTTTAATTCATCACAACTATTTTTAAGGTCCATAGTCTTTGTAGCAATAGCTTCTCTGGTGTCTTCCAGGCCATTTTCAAGCCCTGTGAATATTTTATGACAATTGTTCTAAATTCTTGCTCAGTTATGTTTCTTATATCTGTTTTGAGCAATTCTGTAGCTGTGACTTCTTCCTGGAATTTCTTTAGAGGAAAGTTTTTCTGTTTCGTTATTTTGGCTAGCTTTCTGTCTCTCGTCAGTTTTAAAAGCTTGTTATGCATTCTGCACCTGTGAGTTTTGCTGTATTAAAGAAGGCTCATTGACTGTCCAGGGCCTGTTCATTCAGAAGGTGTTCTTTTAATGGGGTCCCTTGGTCTCTCTAGTTGTGTCTTTGGTTATTTTATTTCCTTACTCATATTGATACTTGGTACTCTCCACCATGTGTACTTGGGCTTGTTTCTTGAGGTAGCTCTATGAGGCTGTCTTCTTAATGGACTCTGTCCCTTTTCCTCTCAGAATCAGTTCAGTATCTTATGGCTTCATTCCTTCCTGGTTTGAGAGATGTGGGCGGGTGAAAAAGTACAAACCTCCCTACTTCTCCTCCATCCTGCCAGGTCAACAGTGGCCTAATTTTTAAAAAATGCTTTGGTTTTGGGATGCGTGGGTGGCTCATTCAGTTGAGTGTCCAACTCTTGACTTCAGCTCAGGTCATAGTCTCACAGTTTGTGAGTTTGAGCCCCACATCAGGCTCTGTGCTGACACTGTGGAGCCTGCTTAGGGTCATATCTCTCCCTCTCTCTATGCCCCTCCCCTACTATCTCTCTCTCTCTCTCTCTTAAAATAAATAAATAAAGTTTAAAAATATGTTGGTTTCTACTTTTTATAGTACATTGAAATTTTCTAACCACAAAAGTCATTCTTAAAATTTTATTTATTTTAGTTTTAAGTTTTTATTTAAATTCCAGTTATTTAACATATAGTGTAACATTAGTTTCAGGAATATGATTTAGTGATTCATCACTTACATACAACACCCAAGTGCTCATCACACTTGTATTAAAAATTTTTTTTTAAGCTGGCATGGATTCTTTTAGAATCAGAATCAAATACCCTGGAGGCTTTCCTTAATCTAAAAATTGGAGGGGTATCTGGGTGGCTCATTAGGTTAAGTGTCTGACTTCAGCTCAGGTCATGATCTTATGGTTCATGGGTTTAAGCCCCGAGTCAGGGTCTGTGCTGACAGCTCAGAGCCTGGAGCCTGCTTTGGATTCTTTGTCTCCCTCTCTCTCTGACCCTCCCCTGCTCATGCTCTGTCTCTCTCTCAAAAATAAATAAACATTAAAATAAATTTTAAAACAGTTAGTAGATAAATAAAAATAATTAGAAAGGTACTGTCATTAATCATAGAGGTGAGGATATTTTATTATAGCTCAATTACCAAACCATTTTAATTTGTAGCTCATAAAAGCAGAATAATAATGAAGCAAAATAGGTGCAACTGGGTGGTTCAGTTAGTTGAGGATCTGCCTCTTGATTTTGGCTCAGGTCATGATCCCAGTGTTATGGTACACTCAGCAAGGAGCCAGCTTAAAATTCTCTTTCTCTTTCCCTCGGTCCCTCTCCCCAGATCAATCTCTCTCTGTCTCTGTCTCTCTCTCTCTAATATAAATAATAATAATAATGAAGCCATATAAGAATATTTCTAGGAATTTTATTATTTCAAATAAAATATTAATGTATCTTTAATATCTTCTGTTCATATGTTCATGCTACCACTTTTAGTTATATTCATTGAAGTCTGTGAACAAAAGAGTATTACTGAATCTAAAAGACACTAAAACCTTAGTGAGAAGTAGGTCTCACTAGATTAAAGTAATAGGAAAACCCTGAGTGCCTAGAAAATGGGGATGAAGACAGAAGACCTAGAAAAGGAGGTGGAATGGCAACTGGGGGGAGTTCAGTTGGCTGAATATCCAACTTTAGTTCAAGTCAGGATCTCGAAGTTCACTGCTGTTAGCACAGAGCCCCCCTTTGGATCCTGCCTCCCCTGCTCCTCCTCCCTCCTCAAAAATGAAAAAGCATTTTTAAAAAAAGGAAGTGGAGTTACCAAAGATAGATTTCACCTACTTTATTTTTTTAGTGTATTTATTTATTTTCAGAGAAAAAGAGAGACAGCCCATGCACACAAGTGGGGATGGGGCAGAGAGTGAGAATCCCAAGTGGGCTCCGTGCTGTCAGTGTAGAGCCTGACATGGGGCTCAATTGCACGAACCATGAGATCATGACTTGAGCTGAAATCAAGAGTTGGCCACCCGACCAAGTCACCCAGACACTGCTCACCCACTTTAAAACCTGACCTAAATTTGACTCTAAGAAAGAGCTGCCTTAAAGAATAAATTTTAAATAGATTATAAACTTGAATAAGAGAATTTTTTAAATGTTAAATGTAAATATTTTGACAGATGGCATGCATGTTTCTTAAATCTTGGGATATATATTTAAAGCAGATTACTCTTGGGCACCTGCATGGCTCAGTAGGTTAAGTGTCCAACTTTGGCTCAGGTCATGATCTGGCAGTTCGTGAGTTCGAGCCCCAGACTGGTCTCTGTGCTCACAGCTTAGAGCCTGGAGCCTGCTTCCAATCCTGTGTCTCCCTCTCTTTCTGCCCCTCCCCTGCTTGCTCTCTGTCTCTAAAAATAAATAAATGTTAAAACAAATTAAGGAAAAATAATTTAAAGCAGATTACTCTTGGAATAAGGCTCTTAGGGGTCCTTTACACAACTGATTTTCTTATTCTTTTCCAGTTTCTACAATGCCTTCCTGAAGTAACCCTACAGGTGACAGGGACATAGCCTTCCAGGTAAGCAGTCTTTGAGGGTTTATCAACAGAAAGTAAAATGATCTTTCCATTCAGTTCCACATTGAAATTCTGTGCTCCTCACAGAGCCAGGAACATTTTAGAGGCTCATGAATATTTCTAGAAAGAATAAATGACTTCTTTCTAGATGTAAATGTGATATACCCAGCAACATGTGAACACACTCGTATTCTGAAAATAAGATACACTAGTTAAGAGGTTCTAGAGACTCTTGAAGTTGTTAAATAAAACAAACATTTCTCAATTACATGAATAAGCAAGCCAAAGTGGCTTGCTTTTTGGCATCTCAGGGATTTTAAAGAATATTGGAGTCACTTCCTTTGTGTTCGTGTTTTGATTCAGTGAATGTTTGCTTGGTTCCTACCATATGGTTTCTTCCATATGGTAAGAAGAAAATCTACTAGGAATGTAAAAGGACAGTGCAAAGATGAGAAGCCATGGCCTTTATGCCCTCAAATGACTTGCAACAAACTAGAGTATCTGATATTGGCATGTTTATCAGAAGCCCCCACAGAATCATAATTTAAGACAGATATGCTGTTAACAATTATAAAATGTCACTTCATTCAAATTAAAAATATAAATGTCTAATGTGTCAAGCATCATAATAAACTCTCTAGTGAAATCAAAAATCTTATTCCATTTCCACTTTCAATTAAATTAGAATCTAGATGAAGCAGTAAATCATGTATATAAATGGCTGTATAGTAAGACAAAAGGCTAAATTAATATTGCCAAGTTAAAACTGCATCAATTCAAAAACAAGAATGCTCAAACCTTTCATTATTTAATTTGGCACAACTGGGAAGTGGATGCTATTATTATTACACTTTAGAAGTTAGAGGTTTAGAGAAGTAAGGAATGTGTGATGATGGATCATGGCTCTCGAAAGTGGGATTGTAGGGAAGAAGGTGGCAGCAGGTTGGAGAAAGTGTCAAGGACATAAACCCCCTGAAGTATGATTAAACATAAGGAAGAAAAGTGGATACCAGTTACAAGGAGCCTTAGTAGGTAACTGTGTTGAATTTGAAGAGCATAAGAACTGTCCAATTTTGCTGGAATGGAAGGGATGAGTAGTAAGCAAGAAATGCAAAGAAGATCAGATCATGGGATTATCTGAAGCCCCAGCTAAACCATGGCCATAGCCAGAGAATTCACATGTCCACCTTTCTTCTTGCTTTCTAGGCCTTTCTGCTCAACTTAATTTAACAGACAGCTTTCAGTTCAAGTTTTATAAATAAATCCCAATGATATAAGCTTGCTGTTAAAAAATCAGTTACTTACAAAGTACATAAAGTATAGACACCTCAAAATATGAGGCCTTTGAAATTATGGCTGCAAATTTTCAGACCCCGGTAACTAGTGTCCACTTCTTTACTGTTCCAAATAAACCCAAGCAACATTACTCCTGAGACTTTACTTGATATATATCTTTGTTTTGGAAGCACTTCCATATTTAAAGGTTCGTTTGAAATGCCACCTCTGCCATAAGGCTTTCCTCTTGACTCTGAGCCACAAAGTAAGCACAATCAACAATGACTATGGGATGTTCTTAGATTTTGGCAAGCAGTGGATATGAGTGATCTTTGCAGAACTTCATTTTAATTTGGCCTATACACAATGCATAATTCTGTTAGAATTTTGGAACTTTTCCTTAAAATGGAAAAGTCATAAAAATATGAAAAAAAGTACCACAGCTTTACTTAAATAGCACTCAAGCCATATGTTCAATCATAGCCTACAATAATTAACTGGTGTAGCTAATAAGTACATGTGGGGAAAATATCTTGCCTAATATGTCAGAAATTTACCTAGATAATAAAAAATGATAACTAGGAGTACAAAGAATCTTCTACTAAGAATCACAAAATATTCATTCATAAAGGTAGGCTTTGAATATCTTTAGTGGATCCTCACATATATCTTAAAACCCCCATAGGGTTTATCTGGAGGCCACTGATCACCTCTTGGCCAACGTTTATTAATGTGGGTCTAGAGCTGGTCCGATACTTCTTAAAACTTGACAGAGAGGAGCCAGCATCTGCCACAGACTTCAATTTCAAATTTCCCTGCTCTTATTCCTATCTCAGGGCTCCCATGATCCTGAATCCATGTGTCACACCTTAGCCCTCATCCAAGTACCTACCTAAGCCCTCTGCAGGAGTCTCTGCTGCCCTATGCTGTACTGTTTCATGGAGGACTAAATCTATTATTGTCCTGAGCACCACTCCATGATGTTCTCTCATGTTACATGTAGCAGTTTAGATTCCTAAACAGAGCAGAAATTCCTCTGTACATATCACAAACATCTTTTACTGGGGTTTACCTATGCTTTAAGAAATACTAATTGAACATCACTTTGGGACAGGCACTAGAGTGTACATGAACCCCAGCTCTACTCTCTCCATAGGGGAGTCGCATAATAAACAAACCAGCTGCAAATAAGAAAATTCTGCTATGGAAAAAATTAAAACAAACAAATGGTAGAGTGACTGAGGAAAGGCATATTAGAGGGGTGCCTGGGTAACTCAGTTGGTTAAGCATCTGACTGGCTCAGGTCATGATCTCATGGTTTGTGAGTTCAAGTCTCATGGCAGGCTCTGTGCTGACAGCTAGGAGCCTGGAGCCTGCTTTGGATTCTGTGTCTGCCCGTCCCCTGTTCTCGTTCTGTCTGTCTGTCTCTCTCTCTCTCAAAAAAAATAAACATTAAAAAAAAGGAAAGATACATTAGATGGGGGGCAAGAGAAGTCTTTTTTTGAGGCTGTAGCTTTGAATTGACACCTGAATGACAAGATGAAGCCAAGTGAAGATATGAGTAAAAGTTATCCAAGCAGAAGGAATGGTAAATGTAAGGACCCTGAGCTGGGAATCAGATAGATGTGTTCATGAACAGAGAGAAAGACAGTGTGGCTGGAGAACAGTGGAGTAGCAAAGATGGTAGGTAAGGAGGCCATGGACGGTAGGGGCCCGACTGTGTTGGGTCTTGTAGGCCATCATGAAAGTTTTATTTTACTCTAACTGAAATTGCAAAGACATTGGACAGCTTTAAGCAGGGAAGTAATATGATCCAATTTAAGTTTTTCAAACTCTGCTGGATTGCAGAGAATGAATTTTTTTTTGACCAAAGAGGAAACAGTATGAATGCTGCTGCCCTAGTCCAGGCAAGTGATGTTTGTGGCATAGAATCAGACTCAGAGAGGTGATATTTAGGAAATGATTTGCTCGGAGATCTGACAAGGCTAGACAGCAGATGTGTGTATATGTGTTTGTATATGTATATATTTGTGTGGCTCTATGTATATAGGATGGGGCATATGGATAAGCAGAAGCCAGGATGATTCATTCCTAGGATTTGGAATTAAATAACTGTGTGAACAATGGCAAAACTAGGAGAACATATAAAGAAATCAATAGCTCCATCTTAAAAGTTTGAAACCCTTAAAAGTTTGAGACTCATCAGGTGGATGAGGCCTCATAATTTTAAAGTTGTCTAGTCACAAAAAGGGATCTATCACCTAAAAAAAAAAAAGTAATCAAGACCAGTATGTCCAGTAAAATTATATACATTGTGAATAAAATGTTCCCAAGACCTGGAAATGGGTAAAGGAGATTTCTGAATGACTTTTTCAGGTCCATGCAAGGAGGTATAGTCTTCTACCAGATCCCCTGGGGATTACCAATGTGAGTCTTATTATTGACTTAGCTATTTTACCACTTAGAAGTTAAGTGTTAGAAAACTGAGGGCAATACAAATGATTCTCATTCATAGCAATGTAAATGAATTTTGTCAGGTAGAGATACAACTGATCTCTGCCCTATAGAAAAGATGACTCCAAATACTGTATTTTATTGTACCATGAATATTAACTAGTCTTGCATTTATTAACAAATTAACTTTAGCATTCATGATTGCATATATATCATTCTTCAAATTATCATTTAAATTAATATTGACATCTTAACGGTTCTCTCCTTAATGAATTTAATAATTATTTGACATGTTTATTTTCTATTTGAATGATGGCAGTATTTTTATTTTTTGAAATTACATATTAACAAGAGTAACAACAGTACATTAAAAATCAAAGGGGCATTTTAAAAAATACAAATAGAAAGTGATTTGCTGTGATTAGTTCTTTGATGATCTGTCTTCAAATGTCCATTTCTGACAAAGAGGAGATAACAGAATTTAGTAAACTTGAATAGCTGAAATGATAATTGACCAGTGGAGATATAGATAAGGTAATATCATAATTGTGACTGACTATATATGTAATTGTTTCTAAGATACTCATATTCTAGGAGAATTTTTTTGTCATTCTTTCAAAAAAGGCATCATTAACAACTGTGAGAAAACCAGTTTAATTGCCATCATAAATCCCATTTGTCAATTTCAATATTAAAATTATTAATGAATTTTTCCTTTATGTACAACATATATATAAATAGGTAAAACAACTATTGTTTAGAAGTACCTGTATTTTCCCCATTCTTTGATTTCTCCTTACTCTCTTCCTAATGAAAATAAATATATTTCTACCTAGGAGTTTCCACACATCTACTTTTCTGATTTGAACGAATAATCTTGTGAATTTTTTTAATGTTTACTTATTTTTTGAGAGAGAAACAGAGTGCAAGTGGGGGAGGGGCAGAGAGAGAGAGGGAGACACAGAATCCAAAGCAGGCTCCAGGATCCAAGCTGTCAGCACAGAGCCCAATACAGGGCTTGAACTCACAAACTGTGAGATCCTGACCTGAGCCAAAGTCGGAAGCTTAACCGACTGAGCCACCCAGGCGCCCCTGAACCAATAATCTTGATTGTTGGCGGAGGATAATGGGGCTTCAAAATATCAGTCTGTTTATGGGATGCAAGCAGAGTGATCTGGTAAAGCTATTTCACACAAAGGAGTTTCCTTCCACTCCTCAAAATTTCCCCCCCTAATAATCATTTCCCACCCTTGGTCTAAAAATAATGTGCCTGGTGGTTATTGTGATGAGTAACTTAAATAAAGGAAATGTAGATCAGTTCTGTGTTCCCCAGGTTAGATAAAAGGAAATAAATAAAAAGTCAGCCAGAATTTACTCCTTCCCTCTTCTAGACGTCTTTGTCGTCAATTTCTTACCAGTCTTCTTTATAGTAACTCTCTTCCAACTGGAAACAATAGGGACTGTGCTCCAAAATTAAAGTGAAACAAATCTCTAAATGTAACCACCATCTTTTAATGAATTGCAAACCATTATGTATAAATATAATGAGGCAGACACACAGAAGTTCAACATAGAGAAGAGTGCTTTGTACCTCAAGTGGCACTTTTAGGAGCATAAAAAATGTACCTGAAAGAAAAGAATGTTAAGATATTAGAGATAATTTGAATGTTATATTTCACAGTGGATCCACATCCCAAATTTTGCACATGGTCTCCACTGAACATTTTAGGGTAAAAAGGGAATTAAGAAAGGCCTCATTATATGTACTCATAATATACACACTCACCCCTGCACACACACATGCATGTGTGCACACAAACACATGTGCCAGTAAACATGCCAAATTCTTCAAGTTCTATTTTAATTTACATACTTTTACATACATTTGCATTTTCCTTGACCTTAATAGCAATAAGAATGCCTTTATAATATTATGTTTTATATAAGTTATATAATTTCTTTTCACACGCAGTATTACAATTGAGCTCAGTGGGTAGCCCATGAGGAAGCAAACAAATTTAAAATATTAAAATTATTTTAGTGATTTGAATTATAGCTGTTTTGTTTTCCTATACAAAGATTTCTAGGTTCTTATTTTCTTTTCATAAACATAGTTATGGTTTTTTTATTTATAGAAAAATTAAGAATATTATAATAAGAGTTACTGTTGGTGGTAATGTAAACTGGTGCAGCCACTCTGGAAAACAGTATGGAGCTTCCTCAAAAAACTATCTATAGAACTCCCCTATGACCCAGCAATAGCACTGCTGGGGATTTACCCAGGGGATACAGAAGTGCTGATGCATAGGAGCACATGTACCCCAATGTTCATAGCGGCACTTTCTACAATAGCCAAATCATGGAAAGAGCCTAAATGTCCATCACCTGATGAATGGAGCAAGAAGATGTGGTATATATATACAATGGAGTATTACATGGCAATGAGGAAGAATGACATATGGCCATTTGTAGGAAAGTGGATGGACCTCGAGGGTGTCATGCTAAGTGAAATAAGTCAGGCAGAGAAGGACAGATACCATACGTTTGCATTCATAGGTCTAACAGGAGAGACCTGTCAGGGGACCATGAGGAGAGGAAGGGGGAAAGAGAGCGGGGGAGAGTGAGGGACACAAATCAAGGGAGACTACTGAATACTGAAAACGAACCATGGACTGAAGGGGGAGGGGGAGGGAAAGAGGGGGTGATGGTCATGGTGGGGGGCACTTGTGGGGAGAAGCACTGGGTGTTATATGGAAACCAATTTGACAATAAACTATTAAGAAAAACTAAAAAAAGTTACTTATGCAATTTAAAAGTTAATATAATTTAATTTTCATATGTAAGAGATGAGGCATCAGCAAAATGGGTGGTATCTAACATTTGATGATTATACACTGAATGAAATTGATGAATATCACTTCTCACCAATTCCATATGTAGAAAACATTTGATTTTTATTTTTGTCAACAAGATATTTTGACATATTGACACATATCCAAAATTTTCAAATTGTGATATTTAGGTACTTTACTGTGATTTATAAGTGAAAAAATAGTTTTTACTTTACCCAGTAAAGAATAAACTGCCTTGACAGTTAAATAAACAAATTATACAAACTGTGTTTTACAAGTTACTTAATAAATTTAACTTTTTGCATTCTATCATTTAGCGTGAGATACTCTGTACTTTCCTTAGAGAAATGTAATATGATGAAACATATGACCAAACGCATCTGGATATAGAGAATTTCTTTAAGTAAAGCATTTGGAAAGTAGGCCTTTAAACTTTGTAGCTGAGGGGCGCCTGGGTGGCTCAGTCGGTTAAGCCTCCAACTTCGGCTCAGGTCAGATCTCACGTTCATGGGTTCGAACCCCGCATCAGGCTCAGTGCTGACAGCTAGCTCAGAGCCTGGAGCCTGCTTCCGGTTTTGTGTCTCCTTCTCTCTCTGCCCCTCCCCGTCTCATGCTCTGTCTCTCTCTGTATCAAAAATAAATAAAACATTAAAAAATTTCTAAGAAAAATAAAAAATAAACTTTGTAGCTGATGAAAACATATTAATATACAATATTTTATTATATTATGTAGTGATGGAGCTCAGGTCACCTTGATATATTGAATATCTTAAGCTGAAGGGTTTGAGAAAACAGCAGAAGCATGAATCACCCCTTCCTAAAGAGCAGGAGATGAACCTTCCACGTGAAAGTTTCTCTCCCTGTACATCCTAATCATCAGAGACAAGGAATTTAAGGCTAAGAAGGTTGTGTAGAGAAATCTTGTTGCTTGTTCACCATTCTTCACAAATCTAGTATTTCTTTGTGTGAAAGCTATTAAGAGCTTTTTGCTCTAGTTAGTTATTTCCTTGGGCCTGTGTTCCCTTGTGAAGGAAAGCTTCTGCATACATGTAAAAATTCAATAGAATTTGAATGCTTTTCTCCTGTTAATCTGTCTATGTCAGCTTAATTCTGAGGCGCAGCCAGAGATCCAAAGAGGGTGGGGAAGAGTTTTTCCTTTCCTATGGAAGTAATATGCTTGTGAGCTATTTGTGGATTCATTCCACTGTCTTCTCTATATGAGTCTGGGTAAGGAATTACCTGTCAAAATTTATATTCTTTCATAACTATAGATTGGTCTACCCAAATGGTTTACAATCACTAAGAAATTTAAACCAGGAAAAACTTTAAAAATTATTACATTTTCCTTCAGAAACCTCCTTACAGTTAACAAAGATTTGAGCATTCTCTCAGTCCCTAAAGCTATGTGAAATGTCATATTTTAAAACATGTAGGCAGTTTATTTAAAACCAAACACATACTTTAGTATTCTCTGATAATAGTTGCAAGCCTGCTGCATTCTACAATTTTTTCCAAGCATATTGTTAATGTTATCCTTAGAGCTTTGCTTTTTATTGTGCTTCATGGATTTTTCCAATCTATGTCTAGGCAATCATACTTTAGAATCACATTTTAAGGCACATACAAAAAATAAAGCACATGCCGACAAACATAACAGTTCTATTACCACAGTAGCACAAAGCGAAGAGTACAGTTCTTTGCCACAGATGAGCTGGATTTAGCAATTTCACATCCTCTACTAGGTTTCTTAGATGGTATTTGGCTTTGCTCTGAGAAATTTCTTTCTTTTCTTTAAGATTTATTTTTAAGTAATCTCTATACCCAGCACAGGACTCTAACTCACAACCCTGAGATAAAGAGTTACATGCTTTACTGACTGAGCCAGCCAGCCACCCTTGCCCTTGGAATTTTCTCCATCTCTTCATTGCAACACATGCTCAAAGAATTTCTTAAAGTCTGCTTTTAAGAAATGTGCTACCTCCAATGGCACAGGTTTTTTGGTCTAGAATTGAAGATACAGTGAATGCCAGAGACCATCATTTTTCTTTCTGCTTTACTTTCATCAAAGGAAGAAAAGGAAGTGCATGGATGGAAGTTGAGCAAGCATACACTAGAATCTGCCATTTCTGAATGAAGCTCAAGATCTGCACACACTGAACTAACACTGGTATTCAATAGCCTCCACCTTCATTCCACAGGCATTTACTAATGGTCCCTTCACTGTCCAATTTAAAAACAGACAGGAATGGAAAAATCCATATGTTTTTGAGGATCTACCCTGTGCCAGTCCCTGTGCTAAGGGGTTTTACCTCCTTCTTCCTGTTTTCTCCTCATAATTACCCCATTGGTATATCAGTGTCATTTTTTTTATAATAGTTTATTGTCAAATTGGTTTCCATATAACACCCAGTGCTTCTCCCCACAAGTGCCCTCCTCCAGGACCACCACCCCCTTTACCCCCTCTCCTTCCCTCTTCAGCCCTCGGTTCGTTTACAGTATTCCATAGTCTCTCATGGTTTGTGTTCCTCTCTCTCCCCAGCTTTCTTTCCCCCTACCCTCCCTGTGGTCCTCTGTTAGGTTTCTCCTGTTAGACCTATAAGTGCAAACATATGGTATCTGTCCTTCTCTGCCTGACTTATTTCACTCAGCATGACACCCTCGAGGTCCATCCACTTTGCTACAAATGGCCATATTTCATTCTTTCTCATTGCCATGTAGTATTCCATTGTGGATATATACCACATCTTCTTGATCCACTCATCAGGTGATGGACATTTAGGCTCTTTCCATGATTTGGCTATTGTAGAAAGTGCCGCTATGAACATTGGGGTACATGTGCTCCTGTGTATCCACATTTCTGTATCCCCTGGGTAAATCCCCAGCAGTGCTATTGCTGGGTCATAGGGGAGTTCTACTGACAGTTTTTTGAGGAAGCTCCATACTGTTTTCCAGAGCAGCTGCACCAGTTTACATTCCCACCAGCAGTGTCATTTTAAATATGGGGAAATGGAGGCATAAGAGACGAAGCTGGTGGTCTCATCACTAAATAATACACTTTTGAAATCAACACTCTGCTCCATTTTTTGTATTGTTCCTGACACCTCCTAGCAACCCTGCACAGCAGAAGCAGATATTTGTTATGAAGGTTGACAGCCTCTCTTCCACTTAATGTCAAAGAGTCTTGGAGGAAAGAAAAAAAGAAGTGTGGAGTTTCTTCCCCCTAGGTTTTCTCAATTTTTAATCCGGGAATGGAGTCAGACACTATAAATGCCAAGACTCTAGGGGTCTACTGAAATGCATGCTGTATCACACTACATGGTTTCTCCGGACATCAAAATAAGTTCTAGTAAAATGTACTGAAAAGTCATTATGTAGGAGTAGTAATATTGGGCCATCTGAAAGGAGAAACCTGCTTCTGAAGAAACAGCTTCTCCATTTCCTTCCCTTTGAAGAGACTTTGGCTGTCTAGAGCTGCCCTGAAGGAGACCCATCACAGAGGAGGAAGGACATTGCTGTTCTACACTCTCCCCCATTCTTTTTATGCTCCCCCACACCTGCTTCCCGCTGTATGCTCATGGCTGCCTTACTGCCATCTGGTGAAGGGGAAGCTATTCCTAGCACAGCAGATGTGGGAGACACCAGCCAGTTGAGCCCTGGGCCTGGCAGTCAGTTTGGTTTGGTGATAAGGAAACAACCAACAGAAACACAGGAATGGGACACTTGATCATTCTGCGAGAAACACCATGCAACAGCTGTGAGATAAGTCTTGAAAGAAAGAGAGAAATAGAGGGAGGAACAGAGAGAGGAAAGAGAGCGAGAATTGATTTTGCTTCAAAAGCCCTGCAAATTTTGAAGTTATATAAATTCTATTTGGTTCTGTAATATGAATATCGAAACATTGCACATAAGCTCCTTAGGCTTATGATAAAGTGATTGTGTTCTTTATTTTCATAGTAGCCAAATATAAACATTTACCTATGAAGAGACTATGCTTTTCTGATTATACCATAACTGGGGAGAGGAATGGGAGTTATTTTCTCTGGAGTCTTTTCTGAGACAGCATCTTATTCTTAAAGAAATCTGCATACAGATGAAATACTGGCATACTGCTTTGGCCAAGGTATCCTGTAATTTTGTTTATGGCACTGCCTTATCCAACTTTGTACAAGTTTGGGAGGAGGGACTGGAAAGCAAAGGAAAACAGGAAGGTTTCTGTGTTTAAAGAAAGAAATGTAAAAAGAGGGAAAGGGAATAGAATCATATAAGTTAAAGATTTAGACGAAAGACACCCCAAACAGTAAAGCGATAAAGAGCCATACTTGTTTCTTAGTCCTACAGCTTTTTCTAGAACACTTCCAGTGGCAGGGAGTTCAATTTCTCACCAGACAGCTCATTTTGTTTCTGAAGAGTTTGCTAATAGAAGGCTCTTATTTGGATTGATCCAGCCTCTACTTGTCTGGAATCTTAATAAACGCAGAATCTCCTCTACATTACAGTTCTCCTAATACGTGAAGACAGCTACCATGTTTCTGAGTCATCTCAGCTATTTCAGCCAATCCTCACACCCTGCAGTTGCCAGATCTCTCCTTGGCACGTGCTTCAGTTTGTCAGTGTCCCTCTTAAAATCTGGCACTTGAAATTGAACATCAGACTCCAGATGCGGTATGAACAGTGCAAGATTCAATGGGACTATTCCTTTCCTTGGTCTGAACGCTACACTTTATTAGGACTCACGTTAGCTTATTTGGCAGCCACCACACTGCTGGCACAGGGAGAGCCTGCTGGCAGCTAACGCCCTATGTTATTGTTTCTTTTTTTTCACGTATACTTTTTTTAAGCCAGGTTTCCTGCATCTTGTAGCAGAACAGTTTAATTTGTGAATCGACAGAGAGAATTTTCCTTTCCTTGATGTTTTCTCTCATTCTTCCTGCCATTTAGAGACCCAGAAGATACTCAATTTTGTGATCCGATACATTAGTTATTCCTCATCCTAATATTGGCAATAGATGTCTTCCTGTGAGTCACATGTTAAAGATTTTGAGGCGGCAGCGCTAACTCAGATCAAAGCCTTATAAAATGTTACTGGAGGCCTGCCCTCCAGCTAACTTTGATTTGCTACTCAGTTTCACTTTGAATGGCTCATTCAACTTTTTACTTACCACTCAATCTAATTTTTTTTTTATCAAAAAGAATTGGATTTCCTATGAGCTTTGCCAAAACTGAGATATGGTATACCCATACATCCCCTGATATTGGCATGCTAAAAGCAAATGATATTTTGGGGGCATGATTCTTCTCAATGAATCTAAGGTAGATTCTATTGATCACTGATTTCTTTACAAACTTACTGAATAATGATCAATTCCTAGTCAAGTAGAATTTTTTTATCTAGGCACTATAATCAACTAACTGGTCTTGTTTTTTGTTTTTCGTTTTATGACCCTGAGATCCTACACATCTTCAATATTGTGACACCCTCTCTTTTCAGGAGTCTTCTATGGCTTCTTTTCAGGTTTTTCACATACATGTTAATGTTTAAAATTTAATTTAACCCACTGTGGCTTCTCAATTCAGCTGATTGTTCCTACCGTCTTTTAACTCAGGTAAACAAATGCTTCAGCACAACACAAGGATAAACCACCAAATAAGACAGTGCGGAAAGCAATCACTAGAGGGCAACAGAGGGCTGAGAAATAGGTACCAAAGTGAGTGACAGCTGGTTAGTAGGACCAAGAGACCTATAGGCTAGAATAGGCCAGCTCTCTCTGTAGCAGAGGCAAATCTCTTAGGCTTATCCAAAAATCCCAAGTTTAGATAACAGTTCATATAAGAACTGGGATAGAACTGAAACACAATGAAGAGGGACTGGCCAGTCAGCAATCAGCTGGAGAACACGGCAATGACATTTTTAGGAGATTTGATAACAGTGTCAGGACATTGATTTGACACTGGGAGTCTTGGCATCATTGTAGATGACTATACTGAAAGGTAAGATTAAAATAATACAGGTTCAGGGGCACCTGAGTGGCTCAGTTGGTTGAGCATCCAACAATTGATTTTAGCTCAGGTCATCATCTCACCATTCAGAGATCAAGCCCCCTGTGTTGGGCTCTGTGCTGACAGTGCAGAGCCTGCTTAGGATTCTCTCCTTCTCTCTCTGCCCCTCCCTGAGTCCTGAGTCCTGCACATGCATGTGCATTCTCTCTCTCAAAAAAAAAAAAAAAAAAAAAAAAAAAAAAAAGGGAAGGAAAAAAGTAGCAAAGATTCTACAATAATAGCTATGATTTATTGGGTACTATATACCTAGCAACCAACCAACAATATCTCTCATTCTTGGAACAATCTTTGGAAAATAACAGTGTTCCTGCTTTATAAAAAGGAAACTAAGGATTAAGAATCTGAAGTGGCAAACATGGTATCTAGAGGGAGGTCTGTTGAGCTCTAAGGATTATTCTTTCCTGCTCAAAGATTATGGGGTATCCTGATTCAGTAAATTAGAACTGTGGGAAGATGGCACGGCAAAACCTTGTGACAACTGGCTTTAAGGACTTGGCCATCATCTTAGAATTTGCTGAGAGTAGACACATCTCCTCATTTACTTTTCAAGCCACTATTTGCTGATAATCATATTTCATCAATCCTTCAGTTTGAAGTTCATTCTGCTTTTTAAAAAGGACATACACAAAATGCATTCTATTTCTTTTATTTTTATATTTTTAATTTTTTTGAGAAAGAGCACAATCAAACATGAATGGTAGTGGGGATAAAGAGAGAGGGAGAGAATCTTAAGCAGGCTCCATGCTCAGCACAGAACCAACGCAGGACTCAATCTTGTGACTCTGGGATCATGACTTGAGCCACAATCAAGAGATGGATGCTTACTGAGCCACCTAAGCACCCCTCTGCCCCTCCCCTGATCGTGCTCTCTCTCTCTCTCTCTCTCTCTCTCAAAAATAAACAAACATTAAAAGTTTTTTAAAAAGTCTTGAGACAAATATATACTTTGTAAACATAACATATGGCTTTTTTTGTCTAGTATGATGGATTTAAAACCAATGTAATGCAGTGAAAATCCTTAGCAATAATTTGAATCTCAAACAAGAACTTTACCTTTTTGACCCCAATACTGGCCACCAGATCAGCCTAGTGAAAATGCTAATTAATTAAGGGAGAAAATATTTTACAGGGTAAAAAAGATTTTCAATTTTAGTATCTGTAAGATAAAAAAAAAAAAAGACCAGTGCTAGCACAAGAGAAGAATTTTAAAAGTGCTGAATGTTAAATCAGTCAGATAAAGTAAAGATAAAATGTTCTGGGAAAAAAAGAATCAGAAAGGTAGCAGAAGGAAATAAGGTCAGTGATATCAAAGATGTATGACATAAGTTTGAATAAAATTGTTTCAAGAAATGTGAATTCAGTAAGCCAACATTTCTAAATATATTATAAGCATTCTAGAATGTGGTCTAGGTCTAAGTGAGTATGGTTCTTTATAGCTTTACTGTTCTGGGTTTCTGATGGCTTTCTCAGCTAAGAAGTAATTAAAATGATATATTACCACCAAAATCTATTTTAGGCCTCTGAAGGGAGGTCCTCTGGTTTCCTGGAGTCACTGACATCCCATTAAATATGCAAATACACAGTGACTAGAGAAATCTATCAGCCATGGTGTCCCTCCTCTTTGCCTCCTACCTTCACAGTGTATATATATTCTTGGCAATTAACACAGAATTTTTGTTAAAATGAATACATAATATTCCATAATAGGTTTCTCTGATCTTAAAAAATATAACCTGCAAGGAGTATGACAGAACAAAATTTTAGGCATGTGTCATTGTTTATGTTTTCATTCTTTATGAAGATACATATTTTAATATTTGTAAAAGAAAATAAATGAAATGTTTATTTCAAATTCTGCCTCAAACAAAATACCTAGGAAGCACTGCTTCCAAAAACTGAAATGTCTCCCTTTATTTCATTTAGAGTTAAACACAGATTGTACTTTAGAAGTCCACATCTATCTCCTTTAATGCTCTCTGCACAAAATGTCCCTGGGACAGAGATTTCCACAGTTATACAGGCATTTTTTGATGTATGGGCATTGCCAATGGGTGGGAATTTATCTCACAGAAGTGAGACAGATGCAGCCAGATCACACCCGGCAGTGAGCCACCAAAGGCCTACTTGCTGAAAATAGAGCCAGGCCTTTTAAATTTGCACTATTTCCAAAAGGTCAATGGGTATTCAACCCCCAAAACCCAGGAGCCAGATGTATGGAATCTCTTAGAAATGATTTCCAATTTGTTCTAATGCAGTAATGCTTCTCCTTTGCTATTCTCTGTGCATTTATCTGTCTTGTATTATTTTGGTCCCATTCTTTACCCTTACAAACAGAGCTGGGTTCTTTTTTATTCCTCTTCTCAATTTCATGACTGTTTTCTTTAGCATGTGTGAGCACACAGCATCTGTTTCTGAGTCTATGCCAGATGGATGAAATTAATTATTGAAGAAATCTGAAGAAAGGGAGATCAAGGTACTTTTAACACAGGAAGGAGATACTGGAAGGGTAGAACCAAAATCCAGAGACACTCACTGTCAGAAACACAGTAAACCACTTCTCAAAGTTTTGCCAGATCCAGTGATGCTTGAGATCCATGTAGCTTGCGAAAGTCTTTGAGCAGCTGTGGCAGATACAGGATACGTATCTCTCCCTCCCCCACGTTCTCATTAAGGCCCATCAAAATAAGTAGTCAGACTGCTTATTATCTACATATGAACTCAACCAATTCACCAGCTTCTTTCAGGTCCTAAATCTACATGGATTCATAGTAATCTAAGATTACACAATTAAACAGGAAATTCAGAAAAAACAATCAACAGAATTACTAAATTAAAATGACTTGGAAACCCAGGTTTGATGCCATCCTGGAGGGGTTGAGGCACAGCTTTTATTTTAACAGAAAGCACAAGGATGCAGTCTGTTTGGTGTTTTCAAGTACCAAATTCATATGGGTATGGCTTGATTAAATACCATGAAAATAATAATGACTAACATCTCTATAGTGCTTTCTTGTCTACACATCACTTTGTTTAAACTTTATAAGCATTATAATCCACATTTATAGATTAGGAAACAGGCTTAAGGAGGCAAAATGAAGTTATTAAGATCCCATAGCAAAAGACACTATTTTAAGCTATAACTTTTGATTCTAAAATGAGTTTTTTTATTCCAAATCAAGTGTTAGCTCTACTATGGTGTGTTGCCTCTCTTTGAAACATTTTAGTAAGTGTTCCATTGCAGGATCAATAATGTTGTGATTATACTTTCTAATGTTACTTTTAGGAATTGTTATCTTTTAGAATGTTCCAACTAAAGAGGCTATGGTCTAATAATTCATAAAGATAATATTTCTGAGCCATTCATACTATGGAAACTGTTTTTAAGCTGAAAATTTGAAAGTATTGTTGAAATTTATTAAACAGTTCTACTTGATTCCACTTGTGACAAAATATTTTTTCTAGGTATTGAAATTTGAAGTTTGGGGAGACTGTAGCCATAGAAAAACCCTACAACCTCACTGAGGGATCTTCAGAGTTACAGACATGTGCTTTACACAAATGGGTCAACAAATCATGAAAATGTAATGCCTCAGGACACAGAGCACTGACTTAAAACAAAATGTGTTAACGTAAAGTTTCAAGGCACACTAGGTCACCATTAATTAAGGTGCTATCCCAATGGTCAGCGTTTCTAGACTAAAGATAAGGGTATATATTCATTTAGATGAGGGGAAAATCGATAACCAGGTGTTTAGTTATACAATGTAGTTGCTATAGCAGTTAACATGTTTTCATGGTAAGTACGTTTCAATTCGCACTTAAAAAAAAAGCCTATAGTAAAGTATTCAAGAAAAGTTGAAGACCATTGTCTCAAATTTTAAAGCAGGTATATTCACTCTAGTTTGGGCCAAAATGTGAAAGTATTTGGTTGAAATAGGGACTAGGTTTGTGAAGTACTGAGTAGCTAGAATAAGAATGTTATTTTTAAACATTTGCAAATGACAATTCAATAATTTTTAAAATGTTTTCTTAAGCTTATTTATTTGAGGAGAGAGAGAACAGGGGAGGGCCAGAGAGAAATTCCCAAGCAGGCTCGATGCTGTCGATGCGGAGCTCCATGTGGGGCTTGAACTCACAAACCGTAAGATCATGACCTGAGCTGAAACCAAGAGTTACACACTTAATGGACTGAGCCACACAGGAACCCCAGCAATTCAATAATTTTAACAGAAAAAAAGAGTGCAATTAACAAGTCTCTTTATAGATTCTGATCTTGTCCAGAGGCCAAAATAAACATACTCTTCGTCCTTACCAAACCCCTGATGGCAGCACACAGGTGCCTCCATGAAAGGTCTGTAAATGACCTATGAGCTTCCATTTTATGATGTTGCCTTAACTCGACCAAATCCTTCCAGTAATGCACTGGGATCAGGGGCAGGGCCCTGGGCTTACCAGCTGGCCAGTGTTCGATGCATAGTCTGTGGAGGCTCCTGGAGCCTGAGATAAACCATGGGTGTGTTCCTGCTCCTAAATACTTGGGTTTGGCTCTAGGCAAGAGGGGGGAAGCCTGTCTTGGAAACATAGGGAGTTAGATTACAATTGTGCAGGCATATGAGTCTACATTTTACAGTAGGGTTTGAGGGTCAAAATTCACTTCTATGGACCAGCTCCCCTTGACCTAGCCCAAAACTCAAGTAGAGAAAAAAATTCTACGCTATCCTGGGAGACACGCTATCCTTTATTTGGGAGACTACAGTCCTCTGCCTTAGACAGCCTGACTGAATTACCGAGAGCCGCAAAAAACCATTTTGGAATATAAATCAGATCATGTCACACTTCTGCTCAAAACCTTTCAGTGGCATCTCCTCACTCAGCGGTTAAGTTTTAGAGTCTTTAACATGGACTGCAAGACAGACTCCATCTCTGTTGTCATTTCCTACCATGCTCTGCTCATTCACTCCACACCAGCTTATGCCCACTTGTCAAGCATGCCAAGACAGCTCCGACCCCAGGCCCTTTGCTACTCAGCCGACACCAATTGCTTCATTTCATTCAGGTTGCGAATATGTCCTCTTCACAGACACCTTTCCAGAGTGCCCTACAGAATAGAGCACTTCCTCTTGTTCTCTTCTTCCTGAGGTTACCTGACTTTTCCTCATAGTATCTACCACTTCTTGGCATTGTATCATTTTATCAGTGTAAGTATTCGGTACAAAAGTATCATTTTATAGGTTAAAAATGTCCAAATATCAAGAAATTAATGTAGTAGATATACACGCAGCCTGTTTATCTTCATTGATGTATTTTTCCTCTATGTGAAAATATTTCATGTAAATTTCATGCATTGCTCTTTGGATTATTCTGTTTTATCTACTCTATTCTACCCTGTTTAACTCAGGAGATTAGCTAGTGCCACAAATCTTGTGTGTGTGTCATTAAAATTCAGTTATACATTAACTATAATATAAATATATCTTTATACAGCATTACATAATTTATGAAAACTAGTTTGCTAACATTTACTTCACATCAAGCTCTTATTACATGTGTAACCCATCATAATGAAACAGAAAACACTCCACAAAAACTAAAGCTCAAGGAAATAAAGGCCAAGGAATGAATTAAGGCATTTATAAGTTATGAATATGACAGCTTATAAGTATTCTAATTCCACTGAATATGAAGAAGGACAGAAGAAGCCTAACTGGAATTTAAAATTGGTTATGAAGGAAAACTTTCCTACCTACCCATGTGGTTGAAAGTAACCATGACTTTTTTAAATCAAAAGAGGTTTTTGAATTTTTTTCCCTAGAATTTTTTTAATGACAAATATTCCCTTTTGAAGATTATTCATCTATAATGTAACTCCAACCTAACATAAGCAAATGGACTATATCCAAACCTACTACAGAAGGAAATAAAACTTATTTTCTAATTATTCTAGGATAATAATACATCTTACTTATGAGAAATCAAAGAAGATGTTTCAACCTCTGCTTATTATATCCTGATTTTAATTAGAAAATTAGTATAGTAGGAAAATATAACAAATAATTCACATTTAATTTCTATTTACGTGATTTATAATAAAATTAAGACAAAACAATTATATAAATATAAAAGATTTTATTTGAAAATTATGGTAGAGGTATAAGGTAAATGTTTTTCAATAGGATATATTAATAGTCAAACCTGACTGGATATAAAATATCTAAAAAGTATATAGCATATATTATATTTATGCTTCTTTGACAATACTACCCAAATGGTAGTTGTTTGGTTTATAATCTGATAATAACTTCTTTTTCCCTTTCTATTCTTTGTCTTCATATTTCCAACTGACATGACATAAAGCTGCACTTCTTTTTTTTTTGAGGGTGGTTGGCTTTTTATTTTAGCTTAGGTTTCGGGGATTGTTTTTTTTAATTTTTAACATTGGTGAGCCACAAACACAGAATTACATCATTTGTAGTTAGCAGATCCATCTTTATTTACTTTTTTATTTTTTATTTTAGTAGTTTTTGAATGCTGAGAACAAACTGAGGGCTGAAGAGGGAGGAGGGAAAGGGCAGGTGGTGATGGTCATGGAGAGGGACACTTATGAGGAAGAACACTGGGTGTTATATGGAAAGCTACACTTTAAGTGGCTAGAACCAAGATATAAACTACAACCAAGTAGTCATTGAACTCCATCCGTTTACCAAGACTAGATGAATAGTACATGGGGCAAGTTAATAGAACAGACATGTATGGAAATATAATAATTTTTCAAACCAGCACTGGAAAAGTTGAATATCCATTCAGCTATATACCCAAGCAAAAAAAATATAGTATTTAATTTCTTAATCTAAAAATATGAGAATAATATTGGGGATAGAGTTTGTACTGATTTTGAAAGAAAGTAAGGCAAAGCCTTCTTATGAAAACAGATTTAGAATAAAAAATTAAAATCCAAATAATTCATAATAATAAGGGAGCCTCTGGGAAACCTGGGTGGCTCAATCAGTTAAGTATCTGACTCTGGATTTCAGCTTAGGTTATGATCTCATGATTCATGTGATCAAGTCCTGTATTCAGCTCTGTGCTAACAGTGCACAGAATCTGTTTGGGATTTTCTCTCCTTCTCTCTCAATTCACCTCCTCTACTTGTGCTTACTCTCTCTCTTAAAATAAATAAGTAAATAAACATAAAAAAAAACTAAAAAAAATAATAAAGGGGACTCCCTTTCTTACAGGGTGTGGTTAATATATTGTTCCCTTAGACCATAAAGAGTTATTTATTAATCATTTAAAAGAAAAAATAAAGAGAAGGGGTATCTTAGCAAAAATACTAAGAAATCAGTGGGAACACACATTCACTTAATAAATATTTATTGACTATTTTACTATATGCCATATAATGCTAGGTACAGGGTGAATTACAATTTACAAGACAAGGCCTGTGACTTTGACAAGCTCAGAGTGCAATGGAGAATATGGTGAGGAGTGCTATAGTACTGGTAAGTATAAATAAAATATATGAATAAAAACAGAAAATCCTATCTACAGGAATAAGTGAAGGAAGTAAAATGTGACTTGACTTCTGAAGGATAAATCACATATAAACAGAATGAGAAAGGGGAAAAAACAGCTCAAAAGGAATGGCCCATGAAAAGGCAAAGAGACATGCAAAAGAGGTACGTTCATGAGATGGTGACATGCTCAGTGTACACAGACTACAGGGTACTGGGAGGGGCAGTGAGAAATTAGGTCAGAAAGGGTGAAGGGCTGGCTTGTACGACTCCTTTTGTGCCAAAGTGTGGGGTCTGCACTGTCAAGAGCACTACCTGATAGGCTGTTCACAAAGATAATTCCGATGGCCTACCAGGGGGAAAATGGCGGCAAGAAGAGACAGGCGGTAGCGGACCATTTCACAGGTGATTGCAATTGTATGGGCAAGATGAACCTACATACTGATGTGTGTTGTTGCAAATTAGAGACTATCATTTCACTTTAGAATAATTAATGTTTTCAGAAATTGTGGGCAGCTCATAAATATGAAATGTTTTGATGCAAGGCTAGGTTTGGGGAGGAGGGCCTTGAGGAAGATTTCATTACATAGTAAGTTAACAGCAGTAAATGCTTCAATGTGATGTCTGACGCCTTGGGATAGTGACAGTACTTTTATATTCAGCTCTTCAAGACGTATTACCACCATTTCATTTATGTATGTTTATAAAACATCCTTAAACCTTAGAGGTTTTTTCTTTAAAAAAATTAAGGAGTGCCTGGGTGATTCAGTCGCTTAAGCATCCAGCTTAGGCCCAGGTCATGATCTTGTCGATCGTGAGTTCGAGCCCCAGGTTGGGCTCTACGCTGACCTCTTGAAGCCTGGAGCCTGCTTCAGATTCTGTGTCTCCCTCTCTCTCTGACCTTCTCCCACTCATGCTTCCTCTGTCTCTCTCTCTCTTTCAAAAATAAAATAAAATTTAAATTAAAAAAGTTTAAATTAAAAAAGTTTTTCCTCTAATTTCAGAGACTTTTCTGGAGAAAAGTGAATACAAAATCAAATCCTTCATAAGTGCAAAACTAATAAGCAATAAATTTTATTGGAAAAATAAAAACTAAAATTAAGTGGACTAGCCATTTGAGAAGAGCAATAGATCTTTAAAGTTCTTCTGCAACAAATGTGACTTTTAGTTTCATTAATAAGGAAAATTTTAAATCAATCTTTTCAGGATAGAACACCAAAAAAAACAAAATCCAACAACTCCAAACCTTTTTTCTACTGTTGAGCACAAAACTATAATCACAAATGCACAGCATATTTTTCCATAGTTCATGGCCACTGATTTGCTTGTATATTGAATACATCTCTTGTGCTTCTTACAAAAATAAATAAATAAATAAATAAATAAATAAATAAATAAATAAATAACAGTAACTTAGAAGAAAGGCTCCCAATCACATGTGAGGAAAAAAACTTAGAATTCAGAATTTCAACTACAAGGCTTGTATCTTAATTTCAGGATGTAATGGAAATCTTAAAACTTTTATGAATAAACAACAAATCAGTCAAGCACACAGATGTCCTAAGACATCCTTTCTGGATGACATCTTTTAAGTTAGAATTCAGTGATTATTATTCTATGTTCCTTGCTAAGAAGCTCAAGGAAAATAACTTCATATTGAGTGACATATACAAGTGCAGCAAATCTTTTTAAATTTGCATGTTGTTTTGGGGACCTTTTTAAAAGGAACTGTAAACCAGCATATGGAAAGTTATAAATGTGGCCCAAGTCTGCCTGGAATCTAATTAGAGATGCCTTCCAGCTGTTGCCACTGCCTGGAGCCTCTATTTCCTCTTACTCTTTCCTTCCAAACCACCATGGAAAAGAAACTGAACAACAGTTCTCCTGATGCAACTTGAAGAGTGAGGTGGTTTGATGAAAACGAAGATGAAACAGCTACCTTATTGAATGTCTCTGTACTCAAAGCATTGTTCTATTAAAATCCAGGGAGAGAGTTATAGAGGTAAAATTAGTGTTAAACTTATGCACATAACCAGTAGCACAGTGTTATCAATGTTATGACTAAAGACAGAGTGCAGTTGAAGGTTTCCTTGTGTGTAGAGAAATTAAGAAATCCATTTATTATTTTTCTGTCTGTGCTATGTTCCCCAAATCAGACACCTGTGATAATTACTGAAGGTCTATAAACTGTTCACATTGACAAATATCAGACCCCTACACCATAGATTGCATATATTTTTTTCTATGGATGTTAACCTGAATATTTTATTGTTGGCTATTATATATATAATATATACATTATATACATGATGTATGCATAACAGACTATTATATATAATGCATAACAGGCTATTATATATAACATATATATTATATAGGATATATGCATAACAGTGTAAGGCAAGGACAATTTGGAGAAAGATAGACACTGATCTGGATCTTCAAGGACAGTAAGATTTTGAAGAGGCTAAGAGAAGAAGGCAATTGTGATAAAAATTTACTGCTTCCATTTGTTTAAAGATTTACTTTCTTTTTATTTTCTGCTAATTCCTCTTTGTTTTCTTCTATACCTTCACCAACATCTTCAAGCACATGTCTGTCTTGAAAATACCTGCTCTTTGACCCTGCTACTTTTTAAATTGCCAGAACATTTCTCTCTTGCCTTTGTTTCAAAGTCAAACTCCTCTCACGGATTACAGCAGTCTCTCCATTTCTATTTCTACTCCTCTGGCCCTTTTAGTAACCCTGTCAGAATCAAAGCCATTTGTGATTTTAGTTGGGTTTTTTTTTTGTTTGGAGGGGTGGGTGGTGATAAAAATGATCTCTTTCTTCTTAAAATAGCAACATAAAAGCACTCTAAATTTTTTAATAATAACTAAAACTGTCTAAAAAGAACATTTCTTTTTGGGAAAATGTTAAACTAAGTAATTGGCCTCAAATTGCTGTAGACATCATTTTGAGTGGCTCACACAGGACATAAACCTCCTAAGCCAACAGCACACTGACGACGAACATATTTTCTGTTCACCCTCAGTCCAGTCTATAACAGCTTTATGTCTAAATATGCATGACATTTCCTTTAAAAAGTCTTCTGTTTCATGTTTCAAATGCACAGACTAGTTCTGATCTAGTGAACTGATTCTCTAATATTGAATCATTCTGGCCAAACATGAGTCAGAGTAATAAAGCTTTTTGAGACAGCTAGCTATTAAAATATTAGGGACATATGTGAACCTGTGAACAATTTTACAGTCTCAAAAAGGACAGAATTTTAGTTTTTATGAGAGACCATGGTAAGAGGAAAACAGCACTTTATTATTTTTATGTCTTGTTTTTTCTGAGTTTCAACATTTGCTAGAGGAACTTCAGTTTACTACCATTTTTTATTTTTATAGGGTTTACAATGATCATGTGTGACATTTAAAAATTTTTTTACAGATACTTTCTATGTTTCAGTTTATATTTATTTACCATGTTTTTATTTTTAATTATGATTTTTTTAGGCCATTTAGAAACTACAATGGGATGGCAATGATGTGGGATTAACTGTTTAACCAGAATGTGTTTATTATGGTTGCATATACTCAAAAGGCATTTGGTTTCCAAAAAACAGAATGCAAATACAACGACAAGTAGCAAAGTTTAATCACAACTTTGCATTTTGATTAATGTCTACTTTGGTTAATGTTATGTGATCTACCAGTCACCCAAAGAGAACTTTCCTGAAGGTCTTCTGGTTTTTCTTTGTTTCATTTCAAGCTATGTTCATTTGGGAATTCAGTAATGTCCATTCTATCACTGATGATCTCTTGAAATTTTGTTTTTTTTTCCTTTCTTGTTACTATTATGTCTTTCCAGCTTCTTATTTCTCACCTGAACAGGTTCCTACTAACCTGCCTGCTGCAGAGACAGAGATGATAATGAGGTAGTAGAGTCATAGTTGGCATTTTACAGACCATGCATAGAAGGAGGGCACATTTTAAGTGTCAGTCCTCAATAACCATTCTGCAACAGGCTTACCTATAACTTAGTTATTGAATATAGTCTCCTTGTTCTCTTCTTCATTCTGTTAGGCTATTGAAATGGTATGTGATGACAAGAAAAAAACACTGAAAGTCTGATATTACCTAGGATGTCTTCTCCACTGTACAGATATTGTTGTTTCATTATTATTTTCCACATACGTCCACGTACCTGTATTTGGATATTAAAGTCTTTCGTGCCTCTGCATTGTAGCATTACAACACCTTAAGATTATTAATAACTGGCTCATTTTTAAAAACTATGATCAATTCTTTAAAAGTATCATGACAAACATAATTTGTAAAAATAAAATATTTTGTAATCCAAGCATTTACATATAAAAATATATTTAAGAGATTGGCAGCTTTTTGTTGCTGCTGCCAACAGCATTATTTTTGTGTGATTATTTTCACATTTTATAGCTTGATGCCTATATTCTCTATCCTTTTTTTTAAAGTTTATTTATTTTGAGAGAGAGAGAGAGAAAGCAAATGTGGGATGGGCAGAGAAAGAACCCCAAGCAGGCTCCCCACTGCCAACACAGAGCCTGATGTGGGGCTCGAACTCACAAACTGTGAGACCATGACCTGAGCCAAAGTTGGAGGCTTAACCAACTGAGCCAACTAGGTGCTCTCTATATTCTCTATTCTTGAGAATGACTGCATTGTCAACAAACTACTCATTTGTAGCATTAAGTCAATAATGTCTCTGTAATATATCTTCCCTGACCTGTTAGAAAATCGCAGAGTAAATAAAATATGCCTAAGTGGTTCAGACCATGACCCAGGAACCCTGAAGATTGGGAAGAGGGGCCCTGAGACTGCCTTACAAGGGAGAGTCTGAGGCCAGAAACCCCTATCAGACTCTCTACTTTCATCTGTTTTATATATATTTTCCATCAAGACCTTACTTGAGTAAAAAGTTCCACAACAGAAAAGAGTTTGTAAGTCACAGAACTAGTTTCAGGTCCAACACAGATATAAATCAATTTACATATGGCAGACAAACCTGCGGAGTGGCCAGCTCTCGAGGTCAAACAGAAGCCCTGGGACAGAGCAAGGCTGTATGGCTCCTGGGTAGACAGCCAGAGGCGTGATACCCTCGCCCCACTCGCAGGGCCCTGAAAGACCTCAGCACGTGGGAAGTGAGGTAACTCTTAGAAGACAGTACCATGTGGCTTCAGTAAATATTTAAAATTAAAGGATTTTGAGGGGAAATTTTAGATGGTAAAAGATTCTTGAGATTCAGTGCTTTTCAAAAAATAATTTTGAAAATTTCTTTTGCATTGGTATACAATTTTTTTATAGTACTTGCACTTAAAAATTCAAGAAAGGGAGGGGTGCCTAGGTGCTCAGTGGGTTAAGCATCTGACTTCAGCTCAGTTCCTGATCTCACAGTGTGTGGGTTTGAGCCCTATGTAGGGCTCTGTGCTGACAGCTCAGAGCCTGGAGCCCGCTTCATATTCTGTGTCTCCCTTTATTCTCTGTCCCTCTGCTCATGCTCTGTCTCTCTGTCTCTTTCTCTCTCTCTCAAAAATAAATAATAAAACATTAAAAAAATTTTAATTCAAGAAAGGAAAAGTTTGGGCTCACTGTTATATCGGATGGAAGGTGGACCTTTTGATCTCAGTGTGAGGTGGATACGTAAGGCGAATGAAGTCCTGAAACAAACATTCATCTCATTAGAGCTTGTCTCTGGATCTGCACAGCGTGTACACAAAACACAGAAAACAACACAGAAACCAGCAGTAGTGACACAGCTTACCCAGAGTGGTCCACAAATTGTTTAGAGAACAATTTTACTCAGAGCACAAAAAGAAGAGATTGCCAATGTGGAAAAGTTTTTTTTTTTAGATGCATGTTTTCTAAAAATAAAAGCAGATGTTCTATTTTTAGCCATGTTTAAATGAAGAAACAAAATGGGCACACCTCAAATTAAAAAAAAAAAAGTTCTTACCAGAAGTAGATCCTTAAAAATCTTAACTCTACAAATACAGGTGAAAAACCAACCACCAAGTACCACTCAGACTCTTTAGCCTTGACATTAATCCAAGAGAAAGGGAGAAATATGTGCATGTGTATATACTTGATATTTAATCTGTCTGAAGTAGCAGCATTTTCAGTGTAATGGCAATAGAGAACAATGTTGAGTTTATAACATTGGCTGTTCTTGTTCGTTTCCTTTATTCAGCAATCATCTGGGCAATTCTAATAACATGTACTGTACTAATAGTGTGTCTGCGTCTACATGTCTGAGGAGGTAAAAATGATGGGAATGGCGAATTCACCTGCTTAATGCCATTCTGGGCGACTCTGGGACCAAACAGACCCCTGTTCTTGCTCTGACACAGCTGCCTCCTCCACATTCACTCATACTCTTTGTCCTTCCTTTAAAATATTAGTGAATGGCTGAGCCAGAACTTAAAGGCAGATCTTTTAACCCCACATACTATGCTCTTTTCCCTCAACTGTACTGCTCAGTGAAACAATATAAACGTTAGAGCACTCCTTTAAATTATAAAAACTCAGAGAGTCAGGCAGAAGAGAAAGGAGAAACAAAGCCTCTAATTTATTGGTGAACTTTGAAATGTAAACAGACATTTCTCCAAAGAGGACATCCAGATGGCCTACAGGCACATGAAACGATGCTCAACATCACTCATCATCAGGGAAACACAAATCAAAACCAAACTGAGATACCACCTCACGCCAGTCAGAGTGGCTAAAATGAACAAATCAAGAGACTATAGATGCTGGCGAGGGTGTGGAGAGACGGGCACCCTCCTACACTGCTGGTGGCAATGTAAACTGGTGCAGAAGCTCTGGAAAACTGTGTGGAGGTTCCTCAAAAAACTAACCATAGAACTCCCTTATGACCCAGCAATAGTCC
>NC_043700.1:103169069-103183855 GCF_006229205.1 Suricata suricatta | reverse complement strand
TTTGTAGCAAAGTGGATGGACCTCAAGGGTGTCATGCTATGCGAAATAAGCCAGGCAGAGGACAGAAACCATATGTTTGCATTCATAGGTCTAACAGGAGAACAGGAGAAACCTAATGGAGGACGGGAGGAGGGGAAGAGGGAAAGAGAGTTGGGGAGAGAGAGGGATGCAAAACTTGAGAGACTACTGAATACTGAAAACAAACTGAGGGTTGAAGGGGAAGGCAGAGGGGGGGAAAGAAGGGGTGGTGATGGAGGAGGGTACTTGTGGGGAAGAGCACTGGGTGTTGTATGGAAACCAATTTGGCAATAAACTACTTAAAAAAAAAGAAATGTAAAATGTAATTGCCAAAGTCATTGCTGTAATTTGAAATCAGTAGTAACTTTACCTTCTTGAGTGAGCACAATATTTTTCCTGCTAAAAGAAGAATGAATGACCTTGAAGTTGTCCTGACTCCTCTTTTTCTTCCCAACCTATCTGTAGTCCATAAAAAAATTAAAGTGGAACATACTCAGAATCCACTGACTTCCATCATCCATCTCCACAGCCCATAATCTCTCCACAGGCTAAGAGATGATTTCTTTACCAGGTCTTCCTGCTACAAACCTTACCTCTACAATCTATTCTCAACACAAGCCCAAAGCCATTCAGTTAAAACTAAGTTAGGTTATGTTACCGCTCTGCTCTAAGCCTTTCAGTAGCTCCCATTTTGCTCCGAGTGGAAGTCCTTGTCCTGCCCCGTCTTCACTGTGCTAGAGGCTGACTCCTTTAACAACCTTGACCCCACTTCCTCTTACTCTTCCTTGTCCTCCCTCTGATTAATCTAGGTAAATGAGTTCTTAATGGTACCTGAACATATCAAAAGTGCTCCTACCACAGGGCTCATGTATGTACTGTTCTGTCTGCTGGGAGCATCAGTATACAAGACTTCCTCCTTCACTTCGTTTCTTAATGCAGTGACCTCCATAATATTTCCCATCCCCTTTCCTGCTATATTTTACTTCTCAGAGCATTTTATTCTCCGGTATACTATATATTTCACTTGTTTGTTACTCCTTGCACTAAAATATAAATGTAACAGGAACAGGGATTTTTGTAGGGTATGTTGACTAATATGTTTCCCAGCACCTAGAACAGTATCTGCCAAAGAGTAGGTGCTCAATATTGAATGAGCGAATGATGAATGAAATCTCAGGGAAATAAACGCAAGAAGCCCATTTAAATCAAGGGTGATTACCTCAGGAACCATTCACTGGTAACAGAAAGCTTCATGAAGGCTTACATGTAAGTGTAATGAACTAGTCACTGTATAATTTTCTCCTCTACAGAAATTCTAAGGGTATATATTTAATTTTGGGAGACTCCCTTGTAAGATTGAGAAATATTAACATTCCCTTTCCTAATAGATGTGCTAAAATATCTTTATTTCCTAGCACTTTTAATTTCATGATTTAGTTCTCAGAAATTCAGTTACTTTTGCTCGTGAGCCAGTTGCATTGCCCAAAACTGGAATCATTTTATCATTTGTTTTGTGGGAGAGCAGAAGCACATAAAAGAAAAGCTGTCTCTTCCAAGAGCCAGAGCTACATGATCTGAAACAAGCCTTCAACTGTAGAGGATATAAAGAAAGCCACAAGAATTAACTGCACTTGCTACTTGGATGGTATTTAAGCAGTCTTGTGCATATAGTGGGTGTTAGTGGAAAAAAAGGAAGTAAAGATGGCAATAAACAGAGGTGCCTGGGCGGCTTAGTCGGTTAAGCTTCTAACTTTAACTCAGGTCATATTCTCCTACTTTGTGGGTTCCAGACCCACGTCAGGCTCTGTGCTGATACCTTGGAGGCTGGGGCCTGTGTCCCCTTCTCTCTCTGCTCCTCCCCTGCTCAGTCTGTCTCTCAAAAATAAATTAATGTTAAAAAAAAAAAAAAAACGATGGCAATAAACATGGAGTCTTAGGAGACCAAAACTGCATTGCAGTGTTACCTGTACTCATTGTGGTCACCAGACTAGCAACTTCGATCAACACCAGGCAGTTTTTTGGAAATGAGGAATCTCAGGTACCACACAAGACCTTCTGAAACAAAATTTCTGGGTGAGACCCAGAGAAATGAATGTTTTGACAAGTTCTCCAGGTAATTCTTATGCAGTACACTATTGCATACATCTGACAGTTCCAAGTGTCTAATTGTTAATATTTAAGAAGTTAGAATCAATAATATATACAAAAAAATCCTTAAAACATTTCGAAGTCAAATTTAAACAAAACATTTTATAGACACTAGACAACTATTACTTCAAAACATAGTGACAAAAACAAAGCTGGAATCAGATGATCAAGCATCAGACTCTTGATTTCGGCTCACGTCATGATCTCACAGTTTGTGGGTTTGAGCCCTGTGTCAGGCTTTGAGCTGACAGTGTGGAGCCTGCTTGGAATTCTCTCTCCCTCTCTCTAACCCTCACCACCCCCCCCCAAATACATAAATAAGCTTAAAAAACAGATCTGGGATTATATTTTAAATACCTCATGGACCGTTTTAGTTCTTTGTTTCACCTCAATATGAGAAAATATGATTTGACTAATAATTTAAGTAGTACAAATAATAAAGTTGTCCTTAATTTAGATATGACACAAATGGATAACAAGAACTTACTTCAATTTCTCTAAATTGGATGAGTGAGCCAATTTGAAAATGAATTTCTGCTTTTTAGAAGTGCTATATATATTTTAGTCTGTTATGGCTTTACTTCAATAAGATATTTACTGATTTCTACTCTAAAGATAAGCTGTGCAGCTATACTAAACCTATCCTGTCAACCATCGGAGCAATGTGGTGAACAATCATAATGTTAAGGTTGGAATTCTAGTCTCATTACCTACAATGGGGTCTTGGCCAAGATATTTTATTTCTGTGAGCTTGATTTGTTCATATATAAAATGTGAATAATAATATTTACCCCAGATTGATGAGGCCTATACATATATTGGGACAAAGAGAGATACATACATAGATTAGAGAATATATATTATATATATATTTATTGGGCTCCTGGGTGGCTCAATTGGGTAATTATTAGACTCTGGATTTCGGCTCAGGTCATAATTTCAAATTCATGGAATTGAGTCCCATTTCAGGCTTTGTGCTGAGTGGACTCTGCTTGAGATTCTCTCTCTCCCTCCCCCTCTCCCCCTCCTCTATTCTCTCTCTTTCTCTCAAAATAAATAAATAAGCATCTATCTATCTGTATATGTATATATGTATATCTGTGCATATATATATATATATATATACACACACACACACACACACATATTTTTTAACAGTTGTTAAATGCAAGTAAATGTTACATCTCTACTCCTAAGATTTTATCTGCAACTAAATCTCTTGGAAATTTTTATGATTAAATTAGGCTTCAGAGCATGCAAAAGCAACCAAGCAAGAACCAAAGCCAAAAAAATCCCAAACAAATAAAAAGAAAGTAAAAACCAAACTGATTTCAAGTATCTGAGCTTATATTTTCAAGTGTGTTAAAAATTATCTAAACCAAAAAGAAAATATATAAACCTTTAATTTGATGAGCCTGATACACTCAGCTCACACACTTTTATAATATATATTTATTCTGTGCAAGAACCTGCTATGTTCAAAAAATATAACACAGTCTTTAATCTTATAACCTTTAACCCCAAAGATAATTAAGTCTGATAAAACAATTTTAAAATTCTTGAGGCCTTCAGATTCAAGATTGTGGCAAATCTTTTTATAAATTTGTAATAGATTAAAATTATAGATAATTTAGAGTCTACATTAATATAGTTTAGAGCATTCATTATTGCTTCTGTTGTCTCAAGGGAATTCTGTAGTAAGGTAAGCTGATGAGATGATATTGGCAGTTTGAGGAGATGAGAAATTTTGAAATAGTAGTTCCAAAGAATGGAACATATACTCGAGGGAGTTAAGATTGCTGTGCATTTTTGAGTGCCTATTTTGAATTTGTGGTTATGAATTTAATCAAGGATTGGTTGCCACTCATGTTCCTGCTGCTATGTCTACTTGTTGGCTGGACCTTATTGGACACTGAATGCTGCCAAATCGTGCTCACAAAGCCTTTTAAGACACTTTGTGGGTAGGACAATCCAGTCCTCCCATAGGGTCTAGTCAGTTTCCTCAGCCTCATTCTTATCCAGGTCTGGTTACCTTATGCTCTGCAATCAAGCCTGGGAACAACCAAGTATATCAATATATGTCCTCAGCATATTTTCTGGTTTGTCTCCCTAGTAGGCCCAGGTGGTTGGTAAATCGGTGTTGGTGTTATGATAGAGATGCACTGTTATTGATTCTAGAAAAAAACTATGTGTGATATCCCTTTGAATTCTACGAATTTGATCACTGTGTTGGCTGTATCATATCAAACCCCAGAAAAGGTTTATAAAGCCTATATAATGTAAACCTAAAGGGCTCCTGAGTTTTGTCATATAATTTTTGGTAAGGCTCCCCACTTTGGAAAAAATTTAAAAGTGTAGTTGAGACTTTGGAAAGATTTTTCCTTTTCTGTTAAAAATAAATGCCCTGTAGAATTCAGTTAAACCTAAAACTAGAATGTATTAAGCATTTGTTATGTCAGGAAATACTTTATGCCTTTCACTAACATGGTCTCATTTAATATGATAACCAAACCAGAAATTAATGTTCTGTTAGCTCTTATTACTCTCATTTGATGAGGAAACTCAGAGGCAGGCGGTAACCTATCTAAAGTTTTACTGTAAGTGGGAACTAGTATTTAGACCCAGGTCTTCAACCCTATGCCTACTGTTCTTTCCACATATCACACTGTTTCTTAAATAACTTCCACTTAACATAGCTGCTTTCTCTGAATATGATAAAGTTTAAAATTATACTTGAATGATTGTTAAAGGTTGTTACCAACCTGAATACTTATGTCCAGCTAACTCTATTAAATGTTGTATCAAATCTCAATTGATCAGCAATGGTGATGTGGATGTTGGCAATTTTTTTAAATGTTTATTTATTTATTTTGTGAGAGAAAAAGAGAGAGGGAGGGAGGGAGGGGCAGAGACAGAGGGAGAACGAAATCCCCAAGCAGACTCTGGGCTGTCAGCGCAGAGCCCAATATGGAGCTTGATCCCATGAACTGTGAGATTATGACCTAGCCCAAAATTGAGAGTTGTATGCTTAGCTGACTGAGTCATGCAGGCACCCCCAGATGTTTACAATTTTTAAGTCAAAATATTCCTTTGGGGCACCTGGGTGGTTCAGTAGGTTAAGCAACCAACTTTGTCTCAGGTCATGATCTCACAGTTCATGGGTTCAAGCCCTGCATGGGCCTCTGCACTGACAGCATGGGACCTACTTGGGATTTTTCTTTCTCTCCTTCTCTCTCTGCCTCTCCTCTCCTTGCACACATTTGCTCTCTCACTCACTCTCAAAATAAATAAACTTTAAAAACAAAATAAAACAAATTCCTTTAAAATTTTAAGTCACTGTACTAATCAATAAAAAATATGGAAGCTCCTAAAATTCAGAATAAACTCAAAATATGTCACACTTATGAAGCACTTACTATATTTTTAAAATATTTCTCATTAAGAGCTTTTCACTTGATTCAGTATAATTACTGAATGAATATTTATTAAGAGTTTGTTTATCAATATTTATTACTTGTGGAAAAGCTTAAGGTTGTCCAGCATGAATATAATAACCAAGATAACAAAAGTGTATATATGTATATACACACACACCACACACACACAATATGTATACATGGGTTTCTATGTGGCAGACTCTATTCTATGTGTTCTACTTATACAACCTCACTTAAGCCTTATAATATACTCTTTGAGTAGGTATTATAATTATGATGACCATCTTCCCATGAGAAAACTGAGGCACATATAGCTTAAGTTAAAGGCTGATGTCTTACAGGACCCTTGGTTTTAATCTCTAGGGTATGTATTTTTGAAGAATAGGCTATGTTGTAAGAAGGTTACAGTTTAGTGTGCTGTCGTACATTTTGGAATTGGAATGAAACAGGTAAATAAATAATTGGAATTTATTATAAAAATGGAGAGGAGAGACTGTAGGAACAGAGAAGAATGCACTTGATTCTGCCTGGTGTGGGGTAAAGAAACAGAGAAGGATTGGAGAGGAGATGAAGATAGCAAGGGAGTCTGGAAGGATGCAGTAGCATTTTCCTAGAGGAGAATGAAGAATATCCTAGCAAAGGGAAACCTGCTTAGATGGGAATAAGAGAATTGCGGGCAGAGCCCCTGTGGATAAGTTCAAGTACCCTGGCAGTGATCATCCGAAGAAGGTATAAATGGGAACGTGTTGGGAGACTGCACAGAACCATATCAGGTTTTGAAGTTCCTTACACAGAATGCTTAGAAACTGGGCTTTAGCCTACAGGTATTGGCAGCTTCTAAAGGAGTATAAGCAGGAGAGTGGTATGATTTCGATGGTGTTGAAATTTCACTCATGTCCTAGTGTTAGAATCAGATGCCGCAGGCACTATAATCATTTTGGAGGTGACTGAAACAGTGGTCACAGGGCATATAAAATTCCAGTTCCCATAAAGCCAAGAGCAATGTCTTAATTTAAAACTATTGCATACCTACTGAGTGGTAGCACTGAGGGTGAACTGGCATTGAAAACGGAATGAGGCACGTTAATGATAATCAATAAAAAAGTTATGGTTGACTGAAGGAATTTGCAGTAATTAATTACTGGCCTTTCCATTACCGTATTTCCATTTCTTCTCTTATAGTGTTGCAGTCTTAACTCATGTTTAAATACGGATCTGCTTTTAGTTGTCATTAGCTTAGCAGGGTTCCATGAGATTCTGTCAAGAATGATGACAACAATACCACACAAAATCTCCAAGTACAGAAACTTAAAAAAAATATATATACCCCTAATCACCTTCCTGAACATCTCAGTACTAAAAATATTATGTGAGAAATTTTGGTGGATAAATGTATAAAAATTAAAACACATGGGATATAATTTTAACTCTTTGCACTGATAGATTGAAATTGGAAATGAGATATGATTGTATCGCAGAACACTTTGAAAAATACCAAATTATTATTACTTTAAAGTTTGTATGTGACTAAAAATTATGGAGCTGTAGCTTTAAATTTAAAGGAATTCTTACTTAAAAACTGTATAACACCTAAAAGTTTACAAAATGTTTTAACATGTTATCTCAGTTGATCAATGGAATAACCTTTAAGACTGGTAATATAAATAATATCATTATTCCTATTTTACACATGAAACCATGGGGTCTCAGAAAGATTAAACTACATCATGGTCACAGTCAGGAATTTGTTCATTGAATCAGCACCGTAATTCAGATCTTCTCATTATAAATTCTATCTTATTTCATCTCTATCACATTGCCCGTCAGAGGGAAATAAATAACCATTTATTCATCAATTCATTTATTCATTCATTCATTCTTCACACATATGCTTAGTGCCTGTTAGTACAAAGCACTGTGAGATTTATAGAGATTATAAATCGGAGTCTGCTCTGGGGACCGACTGGCAAAGGTGGTACAAGGTTCAGTGACAACTATGAATGAGGTGGAAATCATGCATAATGAGAAAGTAATAAAAAGAATTATGAAAGGTCATCACTGGAATAAATTATTTCTGGCTAAAGAATCATGGAAAGCTGTACAGGAAAGGGGGTATTTTAGGTGAGTCTGAGTGGCTGGCATTTGGGCAAAGAGAGATAGGGATGAATTCCAAGAAGTGGAAACAGTATGTACAAAAGAAGGAAGAAAGTGAACTATGGAAGGTGCTCAAGAAACAGTGAATCATCCTCTTTGCTGGGATAGAGTGTGAAGGTTGAGAGAGGAAAAATAAGGCTAAACACTTTTTTAAAGACTGAACTTTTCATATTGAGGCAGAATGACATGATGGAAACAGCAAGGGTCTTGCTGAAGCCCACAAGTTTAGGTTTAAATTCAGGCTCTACCACTTAGAGGCTGTGTGATCGTGATGAATTTATATAATTTCTTTAAAACTTTCATGTATAATGCATCAAAGGAAGACATTTGTTAAATATTTCATAAATATTTTTCAAAATAATAAAAAATATTTACCTTCAGGGTAGCTGTGAAGATCAAATGACGGGATGCTTGAAAAATGACTGGCATGATAAGGCTGTCAGTAAGAATTAATTTCTGTCCCTATTCTGTGAGAGTCAGTGGTGAACCAAGAAGAGTGTTTGCTGAGGCCAGTGATGTAATGAGACTCATGTTTGAGTAAAGCAAATATGCTGGATGAATTAGAAGAGAGAGGGAGTAAATGAGGGAAAAAGTCTTTTTTGCAACAGAGCACACAGGGGAATGGATGTCTCAATAAAGTAACACTACTAGGAATATTTGCTATTTAGAATGGTAGAAGAACATTGCAACACAATAATTACATCAAAGTGAAATATAGAAAAAGATCACAGTGAAATTAATTCTGGAATATTGCTATAGGAAAAACCTGAATGAACCAAGCTTTGAAATAAAAGGCTTTCATACTGAGCTCTTCTTAGAAGCAGGGGCTTTTGCTTCTTCCACCTTTGATCTCTCTCAGAGAGGTCATTTAGATGAAACAAAATGTTCTCAATTCTCTACATCTGGATAAATTTCCACCTTTCAGAGAAGTCATTCAGGAAACTCACCAGGATCACCTGAATAGAGATTCATTTCAAAGGGAATCTTTTTAAAAAGACTCATTTAAAATTAGGGACTTGGATTACAAGAGTGTGTCAATAGCTTACTTGAGCATGATTCTATTGTCAGAAAACCAATATGATCAAATAGGAAGAGGAAGCTCTTTGTTGAATGGTCTCCTCTGTTGAATTGTTCTTTTTGAAATGGATATGTGAGGTTTTAAAGCCAACCTCTTCATTTGTTGTTACATTCATTTTCCAAAGTCCAAGTGAAGCTTGGAAAAAAAAATTGTTTCTTCTAAACTTTTAACCACAAACATTTCTCTAAATGTTTATGCATTAACTAAATATTTATGAATGTAATAAGCAAACTCTTAGTAACTGATATTTATTGTGTACTCTGAGTATGTAGAGCACTACTTAAAACTAGGCTTTGGATAAAAGAAGTAGATGGAAAACAAAGCATGCATGACTCTTGATGTTATGTTTACAATCCAAGTGGAAGGAAAATGTGTACCCACATGCCTAGAAATGGAAAAATCAAATCCCTTAGCTTCCTTGAATCTTTCTCCTCTGAGAGTGGCTGAAAGAGTTCAATTACTTTTTCAAGGTTTTCAACACTAGAACAATTGTTAATTGATACTTTATTGTTTTAAGCTTATTTATTTTGAGAAAGTGTGTGCATGAGAGCATGGGAGAGGCAGAGAGAGAGAGGTAAAGAGAGAATCCTAAGCTTGGTCTGTACTGTGAGCGTGATGTAGGGCTTGAAGCCACACACCACAAAAGATTATGACCTAAGCCAAAATCAGGTTGGACACTCAACCAACTGAGCCACCCAGGCACCCCATTCATTGATAATTTCGTATCTACAAACAATACTTTGTAAACTCCCAAGAGACACACTTCACTACTTCCGCTGCCCATTGCAGTCTACAGAGGAGGTCTACATGGATCCTATCTTCCTGGACCAAATGAGGCCCCCAGGGTTCCTGATTATGGCTGCATAGTTGGCAATGAAGGACCAGGAGGCCCAGTTCAGTCACTCTCCAGGATGAGGCTATAATTAAACTGAACACTAATTTACTAGGAGACCATCTAAAAAGAAGTCCCAACATGCCTTTCAGCACCATTTGTGTTTTCACTATAACTCCAGTCTTTCCGATGTATCTTTCTTCACTTGGGTTTGAATCTCTATGTATTTCTGTACATCCTCAACTCTGATTCAATCAATCCATTTCCTCTTCTAACTCCCTAACCCTAGCTAAGAAGCCTTCTGTTATTGAAAGTCTGCCATTAGCAAAAATCAGTATGACCTCCCATCTTTCCTAGTTGGTTGCTGGGTATCCCTGGCATCCTCTCAACTTGGGGCTGTTCTTTTACCCAAACCCCAATTACCACAGAGCCCTAAACAGGGACAGGTATCCTCTTAGCTCCTCACTGGCACTTTCAGGCAATTTTGGCTCTTGTCTCCTTTTAAATTTTTTTTTACGTTTTATTTATTTTTGATACAGTGAGAGAAAGAGCATGAGAGGGGGAGGGGCAGAGAGAGAAGGAGACACAGAACCGGAAGCAGGCTCCAGGCTCTGAGCTAGCTGTCAGCACAGAGCCTGACGCGGGACTCGAACCCACATACGTGAGATCTGACCTGAGCCGAAGTCGGAGGCTTAACCGATTGAGCCACCCAGGCGCCCCTTGTCTCCTTTTAAAAGCTCAACTCTTTTGAAAAGCAAGGCAACAGTTTATAGACTAACTATCTTCCCTATTTGACTTCTTTACCCAGTTCCAGGTCCTGCCCTTTACCTTTCAGTCATAAATGATTCCAGCACTTGATACACTGTCTTCTTGAATACTACTTCTCCCACTGTTGTTAATGATTTCAATATCCACTGAAGTGAGTCACACAATACCTTGCCCTTCTAACACCTTGCCTTTCTAATTTCTAAAGATTTTTTTTTCAATCTCACCTTAGCATCCATTCCCCTGTCATTTCCCAAAATTGTACTACTCACACAAAGTTGATCCCATGCATACACTTCTCCAACTACCTTGCTTTCCAACATTACATTAGTGCCCTCACTTGCTTATCTATCTTGCTTTCCAACTCTACAATACTGTCCTCACTTCAACCCTAGCCAAATAGTCAATTAATTGACCTTGGCACTTTTCTAGAGACATAATCCCCTCATTTTCTTCCCCTTTTCTTTGCCAAGTTTAGAGTCTGTGATCCTACTCTATTCATTTGGCAAAGCTCCAAATCTAGTTAAATCTATCTCTTCAGTGGTGTTTCTGCAGCACACTAGCACCTGGCTATGGCACGGGAAAAACAAACAAACGATGCCTAGTTTCTGTTTAAATTTATGACCACAAATCTCAAGTGGGCTCAGCTGAGTGTCCCATATTTGTACAGCATTTCTCTACTTAATTCACTTTCTCATTCTCCTGGAAGAATATTTTCTATTTCTGTCTCTAAACCTCCAAATCTTTATTCTCAGCTAATGACCTCATTTGTTATTTCACTTAGAAAGTAAAATAATTCAGCAAAGAACTACTTCATATTCCTAACCCAAATCTTCCATGCTATTTGCATCTGTACATCCATATTTTCCCTTCCTTCATATTAAAATGAATGAACTGGTAAAGAAGGACTAAGGCAATTTTGAAGGAAAACAAGTAGGAGAACTTAATTCCAGATATCAATATCATAAAGCTACAGTAGTTAAGAATGTAGTATTGGTGAAAGGGTAGACAAAGAGACTAATGGAACAGAGTAGAGTCCAGAAGTTGACCCAGCGTTTACATTTATCTGACTTCTATAAAAGTGCCATGCAGGGGACTGGAGAAAGTATGATCTTTTCATCAAATAGTGTGGGCCAAATAGAGGTACACATGGAAAAAATAATCTTGAACCTTGACTTACACCATAACAGAAAATTAATTTCAAATAATTATAGATACAAATATAAAAACTAGACAAGAAAACTTTAAGTAAAAAATGATCATTTTCATGATCTTGATTTAGTCAAAGATACCTTAAATAAGACATAAAAGAAAAAGATTATTAATTAGATTACAATAAAATTAAAACCTTCTGTTTGTCAAAAGACACTATTAAGAGTGAAAAAGCAAGCCATGGAGTGGAAGAAGACATCTGCAGTATAAATATCTGACAAAGAAACAAATATATTTATAACTACCACAAATCAACAAAAAAGAGCAATCACCTAATGTGAAAATAGGTAAAGACTTAAATAGATACTTCTTAAAAGGAAATATTCAAATAGTCCGTAAAAATACAAAAAGATGTCCAACTTCATTAGTCAACAGAGAAATGCAAAGTTAAACCATAATGGTATACCAGGGCATAACAACCAGAATAACTAAAACAAAAAAGACAATATCAAATGTCGACAAAGATGCGAAGCAAATAGAACTCTCCACACATTGCTGAGAGTGTCATTGCTAAGAGCATAAACTGGTGGAATTACTTTGGGAAACTTTTGGGCAGTATTTATAAAAAATGAATACACACATTCCTACAACCCAGCAATCCTACAACTAGATAGATATCCAAGACAAATATATATATATATATATATATATATATATATATATATATATATTTGTCTACCAACAGACACCTACAAATATGTTTATGGAAACATTATTCATAATGGCCCAACACTGGAATACCCTAATGCCTGTCAACAGTAAACTGGATGAATAAATTGCCATATGTTTATACAAAAGAAAAATGCTCAGTAATGATGAATGGATTATATCTACAGGCAACAACACAGAAAAGTTTTACAATCATAATTTAAAGAAAAAGAAGCCAGACATGAAAGAATATATTCTCTATTATTCTATTAAGATACAGTTTAAACATAGAACAACAATTAATCTGAGGTGTTAGAAGTTGGGAGAGTGATTACCCTCAGAAGAGGTAGGGGTTGTTTTAAAATGAAATGAATTTATCAATATCCTATTACAAATACATACTTGAGTTACCTTTGCATTTACAAAAATGATCATCATGGTAAATTAAGCTGAAAAATGAATAACAAAATAGTAAAAAAATAAAACTATTGCCAAGTCATAAATTGTTTAGATGGCCAATTTTTCCTACTTTATTTTTTAAATATTTTTTAATGTTTATTTGCTTTTGAAAGAGAGACAAAATGCAAGTAGGGGAGGGGCAGAGAGAGAGGGAGACACAGAATCCAAAGCAGGCTCCAGGCTTTGAGCTGTCAGCACAGAGCCTGACATGGGGCCCAAACTCACAAACTCTGAGAGCATGACCCAAGCCAAAGTCAGACGCTTAGCCCACTGAGCCACCCAGGTGCCCCTAGACATGCATTTTACGTAGACTTTAAAGTAGGAGGGGCACCTGGGTGGCTCAGTTGAACATCCTACTTCAGCTCGGGTCATGATCTTGCAGTCTTTGAGCTCAAGCCCCGCATCAGGCTCTGGGCTGACAGCTAAGCCTGGAGTCTGCTTGGGATTCTGTGTCTCCCTCTTTCTCCCCATCCCTCACTCATGCTCTGTCTCTGTCTCTCAAAAAATAAACAAATGTTAAAAAAATTTTTTTAATGCATGGCAAATTTTGCAAAACGTTTCTCTTTCTGAAGCCTTCACTATATTCTAAGAAAAAAATGATAGCATTTATCCATGTCTATTTGTAAAACTGTGAAAAACAAAACAGGTGAGAAAATTACTTTGAAATAACTCAAATATAAGCAGCCACTTTCTCAATCAACCTTTGTATCACCAGGCCAACTCTGAACACATACAATGATGTTTCTCAAAGTCCCATGTACAGAACCCCTGCCTCACTACTTCTCTTGAAATCTTTTGACGTAACTATATAAAGTGAAGATAACAAAAGCAACTATCTCATAGTGTTGTTAAGATTAGACAAGATAAAAATGCATTCTCCTGGAACACTTAATTTGTATTAATAGGGTTAGCATCAGAATAACCTGAGGTGTTTGTTAAATCACTATTGATTTCTGGGCTCAACCCCAGACCTACTAAAGCAGAATTGTTAGTTGGGCCTGGAAATCTGCATTTTACCTAGCATTTTTGAGTGATTCTTTTTGTAGATTTAAATGTGTAGACCACTATCCAGAGATTATGGCCTACTTCTTACTTGTTCTTCATATCTCCAATACAAGGATCTGCACACAGTGAATGTTTACTGATAGTCTGATGATATTCAATATTGCCAGATGGGTATGATATAAATGATTAATGGACTCTGGAATCTGTTACAAATTTGTGTAGTTTAAAGGAATAGAATTTTACATTTTGATGCCAGAAAAATATAAAAGGTGGCTTGTTTTGTTAATAATATTAAAAGTAGTCTGTTTCAATCATTTTAACTTTCTTTATAAATGTGAAGATATTTGAATCTTTTTGTATTTTACATAACCAATTTTTTCTTAAAATGATTCAGTCTATTTAGGTTTTTAACTGCTTTTTGGTTTTGTTGTGTTGTATTGTGTTGTATTGTACTTTGGAAGATCCAGAAAGAATAGACACGTGTTCCTGAAGAGGACAAATGAACATAATCCTTGGGCACTGCACTTTCATATTAGGCCCACAGTGATGCTTCGAGAACTACTTTCTTTCTTACATCTCATTCATTTACAGGAAAGTTCAAGTCTAAAAGAAAACAAATAATCCAGTGAAGAAATGGGCAGAAGATATGAACAGACACTTCTCCAAAGAGGACATCCAAATGGCCTACAGACACATAAAACGATGCTCAACATGACTCATCATCAGGGAAACACAAATCAAAACCACACTGAGATACCACCTCACGCCAGTCAGAGTGGCTAAAATGAACAAAGCAAAAGACTACAGTTGTTGGAGAGGGTGTGGAGAGATGGGCACCCTCTTACACTGTTGGTGGGAATGTAAACTGGTGCAGCCGCTCTGGAAAACAGTGTGGAGGTTCCTCAAAAAACTATCCATAGAACTCCCTTATGACCCAGCAATAGCATTGCTGGGGATTTACCCAAGAGAGACAGAAATGCTGAGGCATAGGAGCACATGTACCCCAATGTTCATAGCAGCAATGTCAACA
>NC_043700.1:103137020-103168969 GCF_006229205.1 Suricata suricatta | reverse complement strand
AAGTAAGCCAGGCAGAGAAGGACAGAAACCATATGTTTGCACTCATAGGTCTAGCAGGAAAACAAGAGAGACCTAATGGAGAACCAGGGGGAGCGGAGGAGGGAGAGAGAGTTGGGGAGAGAGAGGGATGCAGAACTTGAGAGACTATTGAAAGCTGAGAATGAACTGAGGGTTGGGGGGGAGGGGGGAGGGGGGAAGAGAGGTGGTGGTGATGGTGGAGGGCACTTGAGGGGAAGAGCACTGGGTATTGTATGGAAAACAATTTGACAATAAAATATTATGGAAAAAAAAAAAAGAAAACTGTAAATGAAAATGTCTGCAACTGCTTAATTCAAATAAAAAATGTAAATCAAATTACAGTAGCTATTTAAACGTTTTGTCTACACAACAGTTACACTTTGTTACACTGAATAGAAAATTTTAATAGAAGACTAATCTTTTCATAAGATGTTTGATGGCATTGAAAGAACAAGAGTCAACCTTTGACAGAAAAATTAGCTACACAGTAGTGAGCATAGCACAATGTACAGAATTGTGGGATCACTATGTTGTATGCCTGAAACAAATGCAACATCGTGTAATATGTCCAATTTATAAAAGGGAAAAAAAGCTAGAAATTATTTCCAGTTTCATTTCTGCTTCATGTTATTGGGTAAACATACTGATTAAAAGATAAATAAAGACACTTTATCAGTATAAGATAATGTGTAGGAACTAAATGTTCTTACTTGGTGAAAAGCCTTAACACATATGCTCTACTGTGAAAGATAAATTCATACAATTAATTTACATATTTTCAACTATCCTTGGCTATCTTAGTCAACCTAAATTCTATAAATTAGTTGAAGAGGCTCAGTGAGATTTTAAGACACATTTATTTCATAAGCCAAATATAAGAGTGGTTGGGATTAGGCATGAAGAACTTGACCTGCAGGCCACCAGATGGACTTATTTTCCAGCCAAAATCTGCTACTTTATAAATATCAAATGCCCTTGACTTTCTGACGCCACAATTAACCTCTAAAATGACTCTGAAGTACAGTGAGACTTTTTTTTTTTTAAATCTCTCTTTCTCAAGAAAGGAAAGGATGGGATTTTTTTTCTTTTCTTTTCTGGCAATGATGCTAAATTCTGACAGTTTGCTAAGGAGTAGAAATCATGCTGTATGCAAAAGTCTCTGCAAGACAGAGATTCTTACAAAATAGTCTTTCTATTTCCAACGGATACTGGCTACTTTTACAGAGTTCAGTTCCAACAACAACTTCACTGAAGCAGGGTTCCCTGAGACTGAAGTCACAGGACACACATACTGAACCATTAAGGATTCTCTGCTACCTCTGTCCAGTGGTGGCTTGACCTCCAGACCTCCTAGTCTACCTCTGTTCCACACACTGTCTTTGGCCGTCTAAATCAGTAACAATAACCTGTATTCTAGAAGAATAGAATAAAAATATGTAAGTGAGTGAACATCTTAAGTAGGAGGCTTACCTATTTAGCAAAGGGACAATGTTAAAAATGCTTTACTTAAGCATCCAAAATAATCTGATTTTTCTTAGAGTTAACCAGAAAATTCCCAGACATGTGAAAGCAGCAGAAGACTTCAGATGAAATTTGACTCCTGTTGAACATTTATCACTGAATTTCCTTGCATTTTGAGAATTGCCTTGGTAATTGCCCACGTTAGCGATCCAGTTAGAGAAAATTACCAAAGACCCAAAAAGAGTCATTTGTACACTGATTTTACATAGCCTTCCATCTATTTCCTTGGCCCCTTTTCTGGCCATGAAGACCTGTGGTTTTGATTATTCAATTCTAGATTTAAGAAGAAATCAAGACTTGCAGAAACCTTTTAGTCTGCCTTTCTTATCAGTGATGGTGACTGTGAATCCTATTGTGATACATGAAACAAATCTGAGCATTCTCAAACGTCAAAATGACTTTGGAAAAGGAGACCCCTTCTGGATACATCTGGTTTGTAGGTGAGACTTTACAACTCCTGATCTTATTTAAACATTTGGAGAGAACTTCCCAGCGGGCTCTGCGAGTTAACAGAGTGATGAGCCTAGACTAGGGACAAGATGTTCAAGACAATTAACAGGGCATCCATTTTAATAATCAATATAAATCAATGCCACATTTCATTCATTCACTTGTTCCCCATATTTTCTATTACTCCTTAAATTAGGAGCTGGATCTTAGTTCAATGCTTAGGATTTCTCCAAGGAATAAATATATGAAGCAGTAACACTTACTTTCCAGTAATAAACTGACTCCTGGACGGTGTGCAAATAGGCTGGACATAGTAGTTCTCCAACTTAACTCCTTCGGCAGCGAGCTTGTCAAGAGTGGGAGTCTTTATCTCCGAGCCATGGTAACCCACATCTCTAAATCCCTGATCATCCGCTAGGATGAAAATGAGATGGGGTGGGGAGGTGGCGGTTGTGCCGGGCTCCGGTCTCTCTCCAGATTGGGCTCGCAAGGCCCCCTCCTCCTCCTCCTCCAAGCCCTGGCCCCAGGACAGGTAACCGTAGGTGAGGAGGCTGAGGACCCAGAAGGCCGCCAGCGCGCCCATGGCTAGCATCTTTCCGGGCCACACCCAGGCCGGCGGAGGCGGCGGAGGCGGCGGCCCCGCACACCCCCGGGGGGCCATCCACTCGCGTCCCGGCTGAGACCGCGCTCGCAGAACCGCGCACCCGGCGCCGCCGCCGCCGCACACATGCACGCGGGAGGCGGCTAGCCCGGACCGGCGGCGGACGGTCTCCACCTGGAGAGAAGTCCTGCGCTCCTCTCGGCTGTCACCACATGCAGCAACTTGAACCTTCTAGAAGCGACGGGACGTCGGAAAAACCAGGAGTCGCTCTTCTCCGTCGGATTTGACTTTCTCTTCCTCCTCGCTCCCCTGAGCAGCTTCCACACACAGAAAAGTTAACGCCTCCACCCGAAAGTTTTAGGGAGAAAAAGTCTAGCAAAGGTATCACCCTGGGTCGGGACCTTTCTTGGCCAGAGCGCGCTCGCTGCTGAGGCGCGAGGCTCCCGCCGCGCGCGCACGTCCGGGGGACTGAGGCCGCCCTCCCCTCACCTGGGAGGCGCGGGCAAGCGGAGCGGCCGCGCCCCGCGCCGACCCTGACGGACACGCGGCTGCCGCAGCGGACCGACTTCCTGACCACTTTCTCCACTTGTCCAGGGCTCTCTAGTTCTCCCGGTCCTCTCCAGGGCGTTTGCCAATCTCCCCGACACGAGGCGGCGAAGTAAGGAGCAAAAGCCCAGTGTCCGGATTTCTTTCCACGGCTCACCACCCTTTTCCTGCAGGCGCTTCGGGCGCCGAGCCCTCCGGGCCTCGGGGGCGCGTGGGGAGCGGAGCGGGGTGGCTGCCCCGGTGGCCGCGCCACTTCGAGCCCGCTCGGTCTCCGCGGAGTCAGCGCCCCAGGCCGCGGCGCCGCGATGGGGGTGCGCTTCGTCAGCTAACTTAGTTTTGGCTCTGGGCTTTCTTGGCCGCCTCCTCCCTCTTCTCTGTCCAGTGAATCACAGACCGGTACTTTCTGCCTCTGCTCCTCCAGGAAGAGGGGGAGGGGTAAGGTTGGTTTGGAGGTTCGGTCTTCCCTTTCTCCCTTCCGGGAGGAGGAGGGCGGGGAGGCTTCGCGGGAGAGAGAGCGGCGCGCTGCTCCTGGATCCCCGCGGGAGGCGGCCCCGCAGGGTAACGCTTCTCTGGGTTTTGCCCGCCGCCCTCCATCGTCCGGAGAGGGGAGGATCCGCGGGGGGTGAAGCGGGCGCTGCTCTGGGTCGGTCTCTACGTGAAGCGCTCTCTCCCCCGGCTCGCAGGCTGCGCTTGCGAACTTTTTCCAGCTTCTGGAGGGAGTGAGAGAGGAAGAGCAGGGGAAACAACAAACTGCGTCGCATGCCCCTTCTTCCTTTCGACTCCTCTAGTTTTCCTTTACTGGTCCTTTCTGCCTCCCTCCTCCCAGTTTTTCTACTCCTTTTATCCCCGCCTCTTTTTTCTTATTTTCCTTTTTTTTTTTTTTTGGTATTCTCGATTACAAGTTTTTAAATTGAATTTCCCTTTCCTGTTGCTGGCCTTTACAGCCTGACTTTCTCATTAGCGTCTCTCCACGTGAAGATCTTGAAATTGTCGCCTTATTCTTACCTCTTCCCAAACTTAACCACAGGGCGTCTCCAGCCAAGAATGTGGGGCGAGGAGGAGTTACACATTTCACCCTCAAGAACGGAGAGCCCAGCCTGTACTCCTGCAGTTAGGAAACCACCGTTTCCCATCTAGTAATTCAGGGAGCTTCATCACTTTTTAAAAACGATGTGGAGTAAAAGTATTGTAAAAGCTTGTGCTGAAACGGAAGATAGGCATGCTTATACTAGAATCATAGGTTTTTAAAGCCTTGTTCAGTTAGGAAAGGGACTTAGGTTATCTATTGAGAGAGAAGGCAATTGATGCCAAGAGTCAATGAGACATATTTTTCCTTCCTCAAATTTATTCAGCGCTTCTTGAACACCTACTGTGGGCTGACAATAAAAAGTCAGATTCTGGGGCGCCTGGGTGGCTCAGTCCGTTTAGCATTGGACCTCAGCTCAGGTCATGATCTCATGGCTCATGGGTTGAGCCCCACATTGCGCTCTGTGCTGTCAGCTTGGAGCCTCCTTTGTATCCTTTGTCTCCCTCTCTCCTGCCTCTTCCATGCTCTCAAACAGAAGGAAAAGAAAAGAAAAGAAAAGAGAGGAAAGGAAAGGAAAGGAGAGGAAAGGAAAGGAAAGAAGTCAGATTCTCCCAAATGCCAAAGCATAAATCTAGGTTTCACTCAGCCAATTTATTTTTAATTCTTTCCTATTACTAATGTTCCTATTTAATTTCTAGGCAAAACATTTGTGAAATGGAAACTTAGCACCTTTGAAACTTGCAGTGTGCTCCGTACAGTTAATTTTGCCAATGTGTAGCCTTGCGCTAGTCTGTTTTCTTTCCTGAGCCCATTGTGATTAGTCTGTGGAGGGATGAGCACTGTTAGAAACCTGTGGGAAATACAGTGTTACAATTCAGGAAGTTAAATTATCAAATATGTCATGAGTAAACAGAATATTGGGAGATGGGAAAGCACTGAGATAAGGCTTGCAGCTTCGTGGGCCTAACAAGATGCTTGAATGCCAGCAGACATTTCAGATGGGTTAGCCACTTTTAGTTGGAGTGGTCAGTGAAATAGAACAAAAACTGTCCATGTTACTATGCAAGGAAGAGAAAGAGGGTCCTTTTAAAAAAAATGTTTATTTTTGAGAGAGAAGGAGATAGAGTGTGAGCAGGGGAGTGGCAGAGAGAGAGGAAGACACAGAATCTGAAGCAGGCTCCAAGCTCTGAATTGTAGCACAGAGCCTGACGTAGGGCTTAAACTCATGAGCTGGGAGATCATGACCTGAGCCGAGTGAGCCCAAGTTGGACACAACATGCTGAGCCACCCAGGTGCCCCGAAAGAGGGTCCTTTTCAGCTCAGGTTTCAAGCAAGAGTAAGAGTAAATGATAATATGATGATGATGATGATGATGTTAAAAGTTACAGACTACCTACTATGTGCTCTATATAATGATTATATACATGTATACATAAAATACAGACACATATATTGTATAGTATTTATGTAATGTTTTATATACTTTATCTCTTCTCCTTCTTCATCAATTTTATGAGGTATTCTTCCATCGAACAAGTACCTGAGAAACTGGGCCAATGCTAGAAGCTGGGAAAGTAATGGTCAATTAAATCAGGCACAGAGTCTGCTCTTGTGGAATTAACATTGATGGAAAGAGATTAACAGATCATCCCCAAACTCCAAAGTTTACCTACTATTCTGAAGTATTCTGAAAAAATAAAAAAGAACAAAACTGAAGAAATTTTAAAAGAAACAAATCTGATTTAGAGTGGGTATGGTTAGTGAATGGGGTAGTACAGGGATGTGACCTGTAAGCTGAGGGAGAAGTTATTTTATTTGTTACTCACTCCTGCTTTGTTTTTAAGAGTTCAGCTTTCTATTGAACAGATTACAGAAGAAGTTTAGTCAAAAACCCCACATAATCATCAGACTCTTCTGATTCTTCTTTCTTTGCTTCTACTTTCTTCTCCTCAGCCTGAGCCTCCTGCTGGTGGAGTGCCAGCTGCTGGGGCAGGTCCACCAGCCCCTGCACTACAGGTGAGGCTCCTGATGTTGACATTGGCCAGGGCCCTTGCAAACAAGCCCAGCTACAAAGGTTCACCGTTGACACCTGCTGCTTTAATGAGGGCGTTGACCTTGTCCTCCGTGACCCGTCACGTCATCGTCGTGCAGGATGAGGGCTGAGTAGAAGCAGGTGAGCTCCCAGACTGAGGCCATGGTGCAGGTGGGTGCTGAGTGGGTGCTGCCAGGCGCTGTTCTGGCAGCTTCACAGGATGAAGTGAAGGCCTTACCCTATTCTGGCTTTGGCTTCCTTGGAACAATGGAGCACATGAGCAGCAGCTGAGGAAAAGCTGTTTATCCCCCTTTTACAGGAAACTTAGACTTGCAAATCTGTCTGACTTCAAAACCCATGTTTTTCGAAAGATAATCTTCCCGCAAGTGGGCATTAAGGTCTTTCCCAGCCACGCAGCACAGAGAGAACACAGCTGCCAGAGTCAGAGAATTCTAATCCATGCCCAGGGCATGCATACTCTCCACATTTAAGATAGAAGGGCAGAATTCTGGCCCTAAAAAGGCCATTTTGGAATAAACAGTACTATATTAAGGGAGACTAAGAACTATTTTCAATTAGTAGTAAGAGCCAAGAAACAAGAACAGTCATGCTACGACAGACCAAATGAGATGTGACTCAGAGGGAAAATCCATTGGTTGGGCGCCCTAGCCAAAGTGGGAAATAGGTAATGGTTATTCCCACATCCATGAGGAATACCTTCAGAATGAAATCAGAGGCTATTGAATGCCCTGTACATTATTGTGCATATACTGGTATTAAAGCACAGAAACTTCACATTTCTCATTATAGGATTGGGTTTCATACACTCTAAGCAGTAGCTTTAGCATCCTCAAGAAATCCCAGGTTAAAGACCCTCTGTAACTAAACTGGTTTTTTTCTGACTTTAGAGCCAGGATTTTTGGTGTTCAGGCATCAGCTTCACTAATGGAACCACATCATAAATTTATTTCAGCTTAGATGTAGTCACATTACACAGTCCTGTAGTTATGGAATGGCATTATAAAAAATTAAAAGTACTATTTTATTCAGTAAAAGGAGAGAGAGAGAGAAGTAGCATTGCTTAGAGATGGTATTAGTGTGGACTGATTATTCAGGTGAGGCTTCCTCAGGAGGTAGAACTAAAGCTATGCCTCAAAGGACCATCAAAATTAAGATTTGGGAAAGAAGAGAAGAAGTTAAGGGAAGGAAATTTCAGTAAAAGGAAAGAGAAAAACAACTGGCTGAGACATGTTTGGACTGGGAGAGTATGGGAAATAATACTAGGGAGTTCAAATTTTCCCATATATTGAGAGGCTTTGAAAAAGTATGAAGGGCTAGAACTTGATTCGCAGGCATTAGGAATGATGAGGTCCTTTGAGCAGGACATAATAGGAAAAAGTACTTCAATAGATCATACTAAAGTCCTTTCTGGAATGAGTTTATAGACATAGAGGCTACAAAGAAATGGCTTCAGCCAATAAAAATTTGAAGAGTTGAATTTTAACCTGTGAGTGTTGAGTGTATTAAAGTTTTCTTGGTTAGAGCAAGACTTGATGAAAATACAGGAAAAGATATCCCAGAACATTTTCAGAGAGAGATCTGAGGGAGCAAAGACTAGAATCACACAAATGCCACAGCGTGAAAGTTGTACAATAATATATTCCTTAAGTTAAAAAGCTATGCTAGACTACATCATTTGATGGAAAAATGATATTCATTAAGAGTTTAGAAATAAGTATTTAATCAACTAGGAGAAAAACAAGAGAAAAAGGAATCAGGGACCCAATATAGGACCTTGATTGGATAATGGAAAAAGAAAATAAATAATGGAACACACCGGCAGGAAGATCACCATCAGAGAGGGAGATGGGAGTAAGGCATCACAGTGTAGCCTGGGGCTCCTTAGCGGACAGACCAAGAGTGGTGGGTGTCCACAGGTGGAGGGCGTGGACCGAAGGAGTGGATACGAGGAGTGGATTTATGTATCCGTAAATAGAGAAGCAAAGAAAATTACAGACAAGCACTAAAATGAGTAGTTGCACAATATTTCTTTGAAGCATCCATATTAATCCTCACCATAAAGACATTTTCCACACCCGGCAATATGCATGGACAGAAATGCCCTAGCTTACTGCTGCATACAGATAGACAAGTTGTTGCTGTTGTTACTGTTTTTGCTTAGCAGAAGAACATGGCTGCCACTCTATTCCTTTTTCTTGTATAGGCATTTCTTTTCTTTTTTTTTCCTCTCCTTTTATTTTATTTTTTATTTTTTTTTACCAAATTTCTTATCTATTTTTTTTAATTTACATTACATCCAAGTTAGTTAGCATAGAGTGCAACAATGATTTCAGGAGTAAATTCCTTGATGCCCCTTACCCATTTAGCCCATTCCTCCTCCCACACCCACTCCAGTAACCCTCTGTTTATTCTTCGTATTTAAGAGTCTCTTATGTTTTGTCCCCCTCCCTGTTTTTATATTATTTTTGCTTTCCTTCCCTTATGTTCATTCATCTGTTTTGTATCTTAAAGTCCTCATATGAGTGAAGTCATATGATATTTGCCTTTCTCTGACTAATTTTGCTCAGCATAATACCCTCTAGTTCCATCCACGTAATTGCAAATGGCAAAATTTCATTTTTTTGCTTGCTGAGTAATACTGCATTGTGTGTATATATAACACATCTTCTTTATTCATTTATCCATTGATGGACATTTAGGCTCTTTCCATACTTTGGCTAATGTTGACAGTGCTGCTGTAAACATTGGGGTCCATATGTCCCTTCAAAACAGCACACCTGTATCCCTTGGATAAATACCTCGTAGTGCAATTGCTGGGTTGTAGGGTAGCTCTATTTTTAATTTTTTGAGATGCCTCCATACTGTTTTCCAGGCATTTATTTTTAACTAAATGTGTACATAGATGCTTAAAAGTTACAGTTAATTTTATTTATTTATTTATTTATTTATTTATTTATTTATTTATGAGAGAGTGAGAGAGAGAGAACATGAGAGAAGGAGAGGAGCAGAGGAAGACAAAGAATCTTAAGCAGGCTCCATGCTCAGCACAGAGCTGATGCAGGGCTTGATCCCACAATCCTGGGATCCTGACATGAGCCAAAACCAAAGGTAAAGCTCAACTGACTGAGCCATCGAGGTGCCCCACGGCTAAATTTTTAAATGTAGGTTTAAAAAGTTGTGAAAATAGTCACTCCAGGCATTTATAGACTATTAAAGAGATTTAAAACTCAGTTGCTGCTTGTTTGGGTTTATAAGTACATTAAGTACTTAAAAATGGAGGAATAGTCATCAAGTTTAAATTTATGCACAGTCTAAAAGAAACACTTGTTCTAATATAGTCATATAGTTTGTTATATATAACAAACTCCTTATTCAGCTTTATTAGACTGTGAAACTGGGGTGCCTGGATGGCTCAGTTGGTTAAATGTCCCACCTATCTTGATCTTGGCTCCCATCATGATCTCCAGAGTTAGTGAGGTCGAGCAGCACTGGGCTCTGTGCTCAGGGCGGGAAGCCTTCTTGGGATGCTCCTTCTTTCTCTGCCCCTCCTTTGTATTCTCTTGCTCTCTCTCTTCTCTCTCTCTCTCTCTCTCACTCTCAAAAGAAATAAACTTAAAAAAAAATAAGACTACGGAACTAGAGCTGCTATGAGCCATTGTCACAAGAAACAAGAGCTCTCTGATTAGAGTGGTTAACTAGCTGATTAAGTAATTGTTAAGTAAAGATCACTTAGTGACCTTTCTTGGGAAGCCTCTTGAAATAAGCTGTAATAATTTGAAGAATGTGAGTGACACTAAAGTTTCAACTGTGTATAAATGTAGCTACTCAAGAGTAATAAGGTTTTTGACTTTAGAAACTCAAGATCTGAACTGTCAAAGAAGAGATCTTTTTTTTAAAATGCATGAAAGTAGACTTTTAAACAAAATTTTTACAGTGAGAAACCTGTTAATTTCCACGACTTTAAAATCTCTTCTTACTGCTTAAATTGTAAGTCAAATTCTATATTATTTACATAGCAATTTTCTGTTTAGAATATCAATTTCTAAACCTGGCTGGTCATCAGACTCCTTTAGGGATTTTTTTTTCAGTGAGGAAATTCCCAGCTCTCCCCAAGATCTAAATCAAAATATCCAGAGTTTGGGAATATTTATATTAAGAAAAGCTCTCCAGCTGATTCTGGTGTGGATAGAGTTTTGAAAACCACCAACTTAGAAGCTAAAGCATCCAAAAATTTTAATAGGATTGCTTAATGGATAAAGTTGGTGCCATCTATCAAATGTAATAAGAAAAAAACAGCTGAAAAATGGGTGGATAAATGTAGAGTCAGAACATCTGAGGGTTGAACAGTGAGTTTCTGTAAGATGGAAGGAAGAATTAAAGTTGGGACATAGCCAAGTCACCCCGATCAAGAAAAAAGGGAAAGGCATTGAAGCTTAAGTGGGTGAATGACAGGGGCAATAGTGTGGGCAGGTGCTGCTGAGTTCACATGTTCTGAAAGGAAAGACTGGAAGGAAAAGCTGAGTTCTAAAGCCAGCTCGTCCATAGTGATATTTTTCAGCAGGATTTGTAGTATTCTTCTGGTCACATGGGCCAGAGGTCTAAGGTGCTGACTTCCTGAGATCGAAAATGCTGGGTCTGGTCTCAATGAGGCTAGATAGCTCTGAAATCGAGAGTCAAGATTACTAATAAAATTAAGTGCCTGATCTGGTATCCAGAAAATAGCACATTCCCAATTGTGGATTGTATGAATTTATAAAAATCATGTGAATTAATGACTATAAGAATTATATAAATCAGAAGAACAAAATTATATCAATTTATACAATATTGAGCAGTGAAACCAAGAGAAGTTGGTGATTAGAGAATAAAAATTAGGGAGAAATAAATGATTATACCCAGTTTCTGGTTTGAGGAAATTGCTGGAATGGTAGTACTATCTATCTATCTATATATCTATTTATTTATTTATTTTAATTTTTAAAAAACATTTATTTATTTTTGAGAGAGAGACAGAGAGAGCACCGTATGCTTGCATGAGTAGAGGAAGAGCAGAGAGAGGGAGACAGAGGGAAGCAAGCTTTGTGCTTTAAGCCCAGAAGGGTTGGAACTCAGGAACCATGAGATCATGACCTGAGCCAAAGTCAAATGTTTAATCGACTGAGCCACCCAGGTGCCCCAGTAGTACCATTTTTAATGGTAGGAGTCATGAAAGGACTAGCAAGTTTGAGTAGGTGGAAAAAATTACTCTTGTGTTATTGAACTTGAGATCTCTGAAGGATCCTAGTGGAGGAGTTCCGTAGATAGTTGGACCTCATGGAACAGAACACAGAAGAGAAAATTGTATCCACATCTATATAGGGTGGGTAAAATTTCCCAAGAGAAGATAGGATATAAGAAGTGAGAAAGGGGTCTAGGACAGAACTGTTTTAAGGATAGGAAAGATGAAATGGAGCCCATAAGGAAACCAAGGAGTAGCAAGAGCAATAAAACTGCAAAGATGGCAACTTTTGTTGAACATTACTCAGTAATGGGATAGTGCCAGCACTATACTCTGTGGTTTTTCACACACTATCCTGGTGCTCTTCACAACCTATGCAGATAGATGCTATTATTACCATTTTACATGTGAAGAAACCAACCTTAAATTACATCAGATGCTTGTACAAAGGAATGGAAAACAAGAGAAAGACATCATAAGAGAACAGAATATCAAATAGCCAAGGACCAGAGAATTAACACACAAGGAAGTATGAAAGGTCAATAAAGTCAAGAGTGAAAAGCACAGTGAGATGAGGAACACAGTAGGTATTAATTCATTGGAATAAGGTCTCTGCAAATAATTTACTAAAGCTTTTTTCTTTCTTTGAATTTGCCAACAGTAACAATGATAGAAGTCTATAGTGTTGAAGCATTGATGAACAGAGTAGGTTTGAAAAGAAAAAAGGATTTTAGCTCAAAATCTATTCAAAGAAACTGACAATCACAAAATAATATAAATGTTAGAATAAACTAGATTAGACATGTAAAGTCCTTAAAAAGAAATATGTTTATATTCAGAATTGAAAATATTTAAATAGGATGGTTTTGAAAAAACTTTTTTCAAAACTAAGGACCCAGTATTCTAAAGATGATCAAAAACATGCACTATAGAGTCTGTACATAGCACTAGCTCCCTTGCTAGCCAGTAACTTACTGAGCCTCTCTTTGCCTCATTTTTCTCATTTGTAAAATATGGATAATAATAACACCTACTCCATGATGGCATTTTACGTATCTATCACCAAACAATGCTGTTTAACAAACTACCCCACACTCAATGGCTTCTTACAGATTTGAGCATTCGCTGGGTCAGCTCTGCTCCTGCTGTTTCCCATCTCTTCCTGGGATCAGTGGGATGGACACATGTTCTTCTAGGGCATAGCTGAAGCTCATGAGAGCAAGCCCAGTCAAGCAAGCACATATCAACACTATTTATCTTCTTACAACTCACTGGCCAATGCAAATTTTATGACTATGCCTAGAGTCAAAAGGTGAGAAATGCATCCTTCCCAGGATGAGGCTATCAAAAAGTTTTTGATGCAGGATAAGGAGATGAAATGGGGCCAATAATTAAATCAACCACAGTTGTTTTTAGAATTAAATGAGTAAATACTTAAAAGCACATTTGCTTTCTAATTTATAATAGAACAGCATTTGGTCCATTGCAAGCAGTATGTTTTTTAATTTTTTAATGTTTTTTATTTATTTTTGAGAGACAGAGAGAGACAGTGTGAGAAGGGGAAGGTCAGAGAGAGAGGGAGACACAGAATATGAAGACAGGCTCTAGGCTCTGAGGTAGCTGTCAGCACAGAGCCTGACATGGGGCTCGAACCCAGAGAAAGCATGAGCAAGGAAGGGGCAGAGAGAGGGAGACAGAATCCAAAGCAGGCTCCAGACTCTGAGCTGTGAGCACAGAGTCCAATGTGGGGCTCGAACTCACAAATTGTAAGATCATGACCTGAGCCTGGGTGGGACACTTAACCTACTGAGCCACCTATGTGCCTCCATTGCAAGCAGTATTAATACTTGTTTTCATTTGTTATTCCTATTATAATTATTCCTTAACTGATTTATATTTTAGTATCATTCCAATCAAAACCTCAGTCTGATGATAATTCAAAACTCAATGTAAGATAATATTTAAAAGAAGAGTAACATAGATGAAACAAGATGTGCCCCAAAATTGACATGAGGTAACCACTTTTAACCTATCCCCTATCACTAGGAAAAGTCTAATGCCATAGCAATCATTGTAAACAATATACAGTCTCTGCATTGTTACTGTATACACTGTCTTACAACAGTATAACTCTGAGCCTCATTCCACTGTTAAAACCTCCTAGTTTGTGAACTATTCTTATATGCACAGTAAATTCTTACAAATTACATAAAGGTCCCTCCCAACCATAGATAGAACATATTACTTTATAACAATAACTTAATGCTGTGAAAATGCTAGTGAAAGAAAGGAGAACCCAAAAACTGATCCAATCCTATAGGAAAACAATATGTAAAACTAAACTTTACAAAATAAAAGAAAATAAGCATTTAGAATGATGGACATAGTAATTGGATAACTATATAACCACACTAAGAAAGATTAATCCATATCTTATGGCACATAACAAGAGAAAAGCATATCTGGTTGTAATTGGAGAGCTAAATAAAAAAAATTTTTAAAAGCCTGACGGGGCACCTGGATGGCTGAGTCGGTTAATCGTCCGACTTCAGCTCAGGTCACGATCTCACGGATCATGAGTTCGAGCCCCATGTTGGGCTCTATGTTGACATCTCAGAGCCTGGAGTCTGCTTCAGATTCTGTGTCTCCCTCTCTCTCTGCCCCTCCCCTGCTCATGCTCTGTCTCTCTCTCTCTCTCTCAAAAATAAATAAACATTAAAAAGTATTTTTAAAAGTCTGACTGAAAATTTAAATGACTGTATTAAATATATGTGGAGAAACTACTCTATTTTTGGTTTTTAAATGATAAAGATATTTCAATGATAGATGATTATAAAATACTTATAACAGGTTATTAAATCAGAAGTTTTAAATGAGGTACCAAGATTCAAAGCTGTGATTTTCCAAAGAGGTGTGCCAGAACAAGATGCCAATTTTCAAAGGAGATTATTGAAAACCAGTTTGACAACTCTTAACATTCTTTTACATGCAAGGGTAATAAAAGGGTCAGAGTATGTGGAGATTGAAGAGTATGTGTGAAGAGCCATTTTAATAAAGTTATTGGTGTGCCCTGAGAAGTCTGACCCTGCCTACAGAAGCCTGTGGGGAGAGGCACTGACCTCCTGAGACTCAAGTGCATGAATGAAAGCAGGCCTTGAGTTGTCTTTGGTCCTGTTCGGAAAGGTCTCCTGCCAGCTTAATCAGATAAAATAGCTATCTTTTTTGTAATGAAAGGAATATAAACTATCGTAATTTTTATACCTCTTAAACTAGTGAAAAGAATGGTATGTAATATGTAGTATTAGTAAGATGGACTGATACTAGTACTCTGTTGAGAGCGTTGTTTTGATGTATCTTTTTCAAAAAACAACATAGCAATATATATCACATTATCACATATAGAGATATATAAATATCTCTATGTATTAACTCAGTAGTAGTATTTTTTGACATTTATCCTAAGAAAATAATTCAGTAGAATAAAAAAGATACATTAATAGAAATGGTCATAGGAGCACTATTTATAATAGAAAATATTGAAATAGTCTTAATGTTAAAAATAAAATGGGTTAAATATATTATGAGTCATTAACTTGATACAATGCTATGACCACTAGAAATGATAATTATGAATATAATAGGACATAAAATATGCATATAATATAATGCATAGTGAAAATAAGAATGTAAAATATTTTGTACACCAGAATTATAATATACAAAATGTGTAGGTTAACATGTAGGATATATGTTTGCATTTCTTTTTTTTGAAACATTGTTTACTGTTTTTAGTTGTTTTTGAGAGACAGACAGACAGACTGCACACTGGGGAGGAGCAGAGAGAGAGGGAGACACAGAATTCAAAGCAGGCTGCAGGCTCTGAGATGTCAGTACAGAGCCTGATGTGGAGCTGGAATTCAGGAACCATGAGATCATGACCTGAGCAGAGGTCAGATGTTTAGTCCATTGAGCCACCCAGGCATCCCTGTTCGCATTTCTTATATATTGTTTCAAACTAGTAAGTTTGAATAACTGAGCAGAGACATGCTAAAAAAATAGAAGGTGACGAGAAATTAAAGAGGAAAGAATAAAAATACTTGGCGGGAGTAGACTGTTACATAGGATGCAGAGAGAGGGGAAGCCTCAAGATCTGAATCATGGCTTCATGGTCTAGCTCTTCCTTCTATCTCTTTGAGATTTAGGGCAACTAACCCACTTAACATTTCTGAGCCTCAGTGACCTCAAGTAAAAATAGAGTTAGATGAAAACTAACCTTAAAATTATATCCTTTGTTTCCCTTTTTCATTCCTTTTATCTCACCTTAATAAAAGAAAGTGCAGAATTTCTAGGGCATAAGCCAGTTGGATACCAGTCAAATTGATGAAGTCAGAGATTTCAAACAGAAGCCAACTAGAGATATTTCTTTTCAAAAAATGCTACACCATCTTCTCATCATGAGATTACATATATGTATTCATGGCAGGTTTATATATCTTATTTTGTTGAGAAAAAAAACCCTCAAATTTTGTAAATACATCACCTCTTTCCTTACTTGAAATATAAAATATTTGAAGACTGCCTTCAGATTCAAGTTCTACTATCCATCATGGTACAACCTCTTGGTGTTTCAGTTGCTCTCAACTGTCAAGAAAAGGAGTAGTATCTTCCCTGTCTATTTTGACAGGGTGGTTCTAAGAACCAAACTGAGCAAATATACCTGAAAGGGTTTGAAATAATCAACTACCATATTCCTGTAGGTTCCTCATCTCTCCCTAATTTTCCTCATTTCTCTGAGGTCAGAAAACCCCTAGAGCAAATGCATGACTCAGCATCCATTGAAAAGTGCAGGTAGAATTCTAAACTTAAGTCAATGGTTGTGGGACAGTCTGGTTAACTTTCCACATAAAAATAAGTGTGTGGATATTAAGCTGGATAACCAGCCTATGGTGAAAGATCATTTCAGAATCAAAGCTTTCTAATATAAGGTAAACATCCTGGCTAGGCCTGCCCCTAGCTTTGCAGATCTGGTGTCAAGATTAAAAATGGAGGTCTATATGCCGTATATTTAAATATTTAACAGTTATAAGTCAAGCTAATAATCAGTCAAGCCTCAGCTTGAAATCTTTGACTTCATCAACTTATCTGGTATCTATCTTGTTTATCCCCTAGAAAGCCTGCATTTTTTTTTATTATAAAGAGAACAAAGGAATAAACATGAAAAACAAAGATATAATGTGATATCTGGAAGCCTGATTCAAGATTAGAATTCCTGGGCTTGTCAGAGTTCCATGTCACTAGTTGATGGTTTGGGTGATTCCCAGCCCTGCTCATTCCTTTTTCTTTCTGCCTCTGCTCCTGCTCTTGTACCACAAGACTCTTGTAAAGGTGAGCAGATACTCTAGACCACATGACCAAACTGCCATTAAGACAGTCCTGTCTTGCTCTCTCCTTAGTACAGAGAGTATACTATAACTGTGTGATCCATCCTCAGGAGGACAGACATATCAAGTAATCTTTACGTGAAATTTCTGGGTCCCAGATATTCCAAATAAGATCTAAAAGGAGGTATATGGATTCTTGGTTAGCTCCTTGCCTTTTGGGAAGAAGCAGGGCTGGATGAGGGCCAGAGAATAGTCTTTCACAGGTTGGGAACACAGGGCAGGTGCCCCTCTTGCTGAGGCCTGCCATACTGTTTATGGCTTTTTGATTTATCAAACTCTTTGATTGGCCAATGTCCCTTTTATCTCAACTGTGGTCACCCTTGCTCTCAGTTTTACTTTGGGCCTTCTAATCCTCTAAAATGGGAAATCTTTGCTCATGCCCTTCTTCTATTTTCACTCTTACCAAATATATCTTTACTAGTTATCATTCTCTCAGTAGATAATCATGTCTTTGTTAACTTGTGCAGGCAGGCCTCTCTACTATTTATTCTCTTACTCAGCTCACGCCCTTACCATCAATTTCAAAGACAGTTTGTGTACTTACCTTGTCTTTCCTTTCTCGTGCTTTGCCATTCATTCAACTATCCTCTGTCAGGGAGATACATACAGCAGGACACAAGACAACTGTGGCCTATGTCTTCATGGAGATTGCAGTTTACTGGGAAAATTGATAATGGTGATTAGTTACAATTATGACAAATACTATGAAGATGATGTGTATCCATGAGAGTCTAAAACTCGGATGTGGGAGCAGTCCAGTCTATGGTATTTTGTTTTAGTAGCACAAATGCACAAGGACACTACATAATGAAAAGAAATTGGTGCCCTTATTTGCGCCGTATGTAATTTAAAACATCAAGATCTTATATCATTATAAGTGTAAAGAAATTTAACCCAGTACTGATTTTTCCATTATAATCACTTTAATGCTTTTTTTGAATTTTCAAATATCAAAAATTTTATTTTTCCCCAATATTTGTGATGTCTTGACTTTTTAATATTTTTTTTAGCTTCCTTCCTGGGAAAACTTGTCAAAAATTCTTCTTCTTTTTGCATGCTGTATGCTGCCTCTTTGCAAAACTCCTCTAATCAAGGGCAAGAATCAATTTTTCTTCTCTCCTTGAATCTGGGCTTGACTGTGTGACATACTTTGGCCAATGGGACACAAGCAAATGTGATATTAACAGAGGCTTAAAAAGTGCTTGTACCTGGGGACTTCCTTTTCTCTTTCTGTGTTTCAGAATTTGTGGGTCGAAACCAAGAAGAGCCTACTGAAGGATGAGATATTACATGAAAGAGATAGGTTGTCCCTTCTTCCAGAGGTGAGGCGTGCTAGACCCAACTAGCTCTGAAAAAGGCCATTCTAGATCATTAGCCTCAGCTGAGTTACCATCTGGTTCTAGAGATCCATCAAGCTGGCCCAGACCAGAAGAATTTCCCAGCCTTTCACAGAATCCTGAGCAAATGAAGTGGCTGTTGTTTTAGGCTACTCAGTTTGGGTATGGTTTGTTGTACAACAACAGTCTCCCTGCCACGGTTAATTTGGTTCTCTTTATGCTCAGACCATGATATAAAGCCAGACAACAAAGGGTCAGAATTGATGGAGGCTTTTCCTAAAGGAGAAGCATCCTGAGATGAGAATGGAAACAATAACACAAACTGATTGCAGAGACCAAAGTGAGGAGAAAACAGGAAGTTAAATGTCTTTTTAGGAAGGAGATTCAAAACTGGAGGGGAAAGGTCTCCTGAGAATAAAAGTAATGAATATAATGTACTTGGTAGAAATTTTATTCTTACCTTAACCTTTGACAGATAATGAGAAGAGCTTTTTGAAAGAAATCTCTTCAAAATCTGCATATAGTGAGTAAACAGCAAACATTTGGGGAATAAGTGAAACACCAATGGGTATTGTTTATTAAGATATTTCAAGATTAATAATAGCATACTGTACAGTGCTATCTACTTAAAAATTATTTTATATTAGATTTATTTGAATCATAAACATAATACCATCCTTGTTATATCTTTCTCCAAGAGAATACAAATTACCATACAGCCTTTTTTGCCCCAGAGAACATTAATTGGACATGGAAAATGAGATAATGCTATGAAAGCATCATGCACAGAATCTGGCAGGAAGTGATAAGCTCACTGTAACTGTAACACTTATTGAGTAACTTAGTGGTGCCAGACGCTGTTCTTTGTGCTGTGCAAGTATCAACATATTTGTCCTTGCCACAGCCCTAGGCGTGGGTGGTATCTTTACCTTCATTTTATAACTAAGGAAACTGAGACAAAGGGAAATTCATTAGTTAGTTACACAGATAGTATATTCGAATAGGAATCTGGACCTAGTAAGTCTGGATCTGAAGCCACCTCCATAAAAGTAACAATTTTTTAGCACTTTCATATTTCAAGAATTGTGTTGTTTTTTCCAGTAAGAGTCAAACTCTTTAATTGTCATAATTTCACCCTGAAGCACTATGACTATCTGCATTTTTCAGGAGGTGCTCAAAAATGTGCTAGTTTTATGTCCCTCTTTTCTCTTATTTTCTCCCCCCTTGCACTTCTGCCCTCTCTTCCTAGTTGCTGTGACTGGAAGAAGGCCTGTCTCCCAGTGCACTCAGCCTCATTCTCTGCATGCTCGCCTGCTGGTGGAATCCTTCCTCAGCTGCATTCAGTCTGCTGTGGAGCCACTCTAGTGTCATTTTCAGTTCAGTTATTGTATTCTTCAGCTTTGTGACTTGTATTTGGTACTTTATGTTTTTTCTTTGTTGAAGTTCTTAGTGTGTGCATTTATTCTTCTCCCAATTTTGGTTGCATCTTTACGATCATCACTCTGAACTCTCTATTAAGTGAATTCCTTATCTCTGTTTCATTTTTTCTTGAGGTTTTGTTTTGTTCTTTCATGTGGAACATATTCCTTTGTTTCCTCATTTTGCTTGACTCTCTTTGTTTCTATGTATTAAACATAACAGCTAGCTCTTCCAGTCTTGAAAGAATGGCCTCATGTAGGAGACATGAACCTTATCATTCAGCCTTGCTCTACATCTTGGTAGTCTCTTGGGCCCTTGTGATTTGCCTGAGCAGCCTATTTTGTTCTTCCTGGCTCCCAATTGTGAGGCTGTGATAAGACCTATCAGTGTCCCAAAGTGGGAGATCTCAGCACCTAATTCAGGCTTATTAAAAGCCAGATCCTTGGGCAGCAACTTTTAAAGTATGCAAATATACAAAGTTCTGTGGGACCCATGAACAGAAGCCCTGCTGGCCACCACAACCAGGTGATGTAAGGTGTCCCCCAGCAGGAGTTGTAAAAATCAGGGCATCAGACAAGACCACAGCTTCTTCCTGGAAGATACCAGTGAGAAGGAGAGAGGCAGATGGAAAGTACAAAGACTGAATCCACTGGCCTCCTCCCCTGAGCATCTCTGTAGGCTCCTATAAGCATGCTCTACCAGTAGCCTGCCCCTCAGGCCAAAGATCCCAGACAAGCAAATAGGCCCTTTATCAGAAACCCTGGGAATGTGTTTTAGTTTGCTATCTGTGCAGTGCCCTAAGTGTAGTGCTCTACCAAGAACTGTCTGATTGTTATAGTCCCCTGGGATCCCGGAGTACAAGTTCCCTGGCCACCCGAGCCAGGAGATCAAAGGGGGTTCCCTAGGCTGTACCTGCAAAAACTGGACACCACATGTAAAAACCAGCGCATTGGCTGTGTATATGAAAGCCCCAACCCCCCCCCCCCCCCCCCCCCCCCCCCCCCCCCCCCCCCGGCCCCAGAGATACTGGCATTGTGGAGCATTGCAGAGGGGAAGCGTGAAGATAGCACCCACTGAGAATTAAAAAAAAAAAAAAAGTTGCCTGATGCTAGCCTTAACAAGGTAGAGAAATTGCTTGAAAGTTAGACCTGCCTGCGTCTTAGTCCCCAGAGAATGTCCTAACAAGTCCCTGCCCATCTGGTGGGCACTGGGTGTTTTTCAAGCTGCAACTTCTGTTCTGGGACCTAGGGTGAGTGAGTGAGTCTGTGTATGAGCCCTTTAAGGGCTGCTTCTCAGTTTGCTAGTCTTGTGGATGACAGCCCTATTGGTTTTCAAAGCCAGATATTTTGGGGTCTCATATCTCAGGGGCATATCATAAATGTTGGGGTGCCTGATATGAGATACCAACCTTTCCCTCCTCAGAGAAAAGCTTTGGATTTATAAGTTCCCTCCAGATTGTGGGTTGCTGTACTGGTGCTGGGGTTTATGACAAGATCACATCTCAGCCTCTCCCCACCTTTTCTTATTTGTGGCTGAGAAGGAAATGTTTAGCAAGTTTTTAGTATTTTTGAGGGAATTATTCCATGTTTAGTTATAGATTTGGTATGTCTGCAAGAGGAGGTGAGTTCAGGATCTTCCTAGTCACCATCTTGTACTTCCTCCAGCCCGGCGGCCTGTGTGGTGTCTGGCACAGGCCTACTGTTTCCTGATATACCCTATCCTTTGTGATAATAGCCTCAGGCAGGCCTTGCTGGGGTAGATTACTGTAACATGGAAGGATCATACCCCAACTCATTAATTCTGGAAACAGCTGTTTACTTCACAGATAAGTAAAGAGATACTTCAAGTTGTTTCTTGATTTTTGAAGGTCACATAGCAAATCAGTGACTAAAGAGTCAGTGAAAGTACATGGTTCTTGCCTTTGCTTTCAGTCTTTCCTTTTTCATTCATGCTCTATTAGTTTTATTATTTTCCTTAAAGATTTTTTAAACATTTATTTATTTTTGAGAGACAGAGAGAGACAGAGTATGAGCAGGGGAGGGGCAGAGAGAGGGAATCACAGAATCCAAATCAGGCTCCAGGCTCTGAGCTGTGGTCACAGAGCCCAAAACAGGCCTCAAACCCACAAACTGTGAGATCATGATCTCAGCCAAAATCAGTCACTTAACCAACTGAGCCACCCAGGCGCCCCTCTTGATTATTATTATTTAAAATAATTTTTAAATGTTTATTTATTTTTGAGAAAGAAAGAGGCAGAGAGAGAGAGGGAGACACAGAATCTGAAGCAGGCTCCAGGTTCTGATCTGTCAGCACAGAGCCCTGACATGGGGCTTGAACCCAAGAACTGTGAGATCATGACCTGAGCTGAAGTCAGATGCTTAACTATCTGAGCCACCCAGGTGACCCTATTATTTTTAAAAGTAGGCTTTTCCCCTTCTTATTTATAATTAAAGGTCATAAGATTTTAATTAAAGAGATTTAAAACATAGCACCCCATAAAACACATAAGTATATTATTGGTCAGGTCAGTTTTTATACTGAGTTATTTGGAAGGAATTTAAGTTTTGGAAAATAAGTAGATTTGGCAAAGAATATACTCTTATGTTAGCTATCTTAAGGAGAACCTCTCCTTCTCTTCCCTGCTTACCCTCCCCAACCCTACCTCTTAGGAAGCATTTGATTTTAAGTCAGTGGGTCACCTAAAGAAATAATACCATCTTTTGGCACTATTAAAACAAACATAAATGTCTTGCAATATTTCTTGTCCAAAATATGGAACACTAATTTTGCTGATAAGAATTTTTTTGAAATCCCTTTTTAAATAGCATTTCCTATTAAAAAGTGTTGTCAGCTTTTCATATTCAAATAATTTCATGAGAAAGACCCTCAGTGCTTTAAGTGTTATTGTAATTGATGTAATTTCCTTTTAATACTGAAGATCTAGCTCATAAAATTAAGTTTCATAAAGTATGTTTCCCTTTGTGGCTATCTAATGTTTACTTACCACAGTGGGTAAATAAAACCAGATTTTCTTCAGATGTTTCTATTAGCATATTGAAGATTCTGACCCACGAAGTGTTTTATAAACTATATGCTTCTTAAAAACTTTTGGAAAGAAATTGAATGTATTTATTCATTTATTGTATGTTTCTTTCAGTTTAATACCACATTGCATCAAACTTTGTAACATTCATAAATTTAGTATGATTTTAAAGAATATGTACTTTATGATGATATGTTAATAGTTTTTATAAAAATTTACATGCAAATGTACATTTAATCATACAGTATCTCTTTGTGGAACTATCTAACTAACTATGTATTTGAATTCAACATAAATTAACCAGTAATTATGTGTACTACTAGTGGGATCAGTGCTTTTCAAATTCATAAGTTGATAGGTAGAAAATAATTTTGATTTTGATTAAGCATACTTTCCCTCTGTGGTAGACCTGTATGACATTTGTAATGAGAGTATTTCTAATTCCTATCTTGTGAAATAGAAAAGATCAAAATGCAAGGAAAGGAAGTAAATACATTAGAGATTTTCTGAAGTCTAGACTGTATAGGAAGTGGTAAACAGGCAGTGATGTTTCAAATAATTTGAGGTTAAATAGGAAAAGATTATAGAGGAATAGTGGAAGAATAATGGAATTTTCAGAGACAAAAATAATTATTATGTAAAGGTGGAAAGATAAAGGTGAGATAATTTTATTGAAATGTATTTTATTTAAGTCACTTTCAATAGAAAGTTACCATTTTCTTATACTATTCTAACATTTCTCTATCATGTTTGTTAGCTGAATTTCCTAAGTCAGTTGTTATTTTCTGGAAATACGCAGGGGAATCTGTTATGACAGTATATTTTGCATTGTGGTTTGTTTTAAGGATCCATGTTGACCTAATACTTGGATTCAGATAGAACAACTAGTTGAATCTGGTCCCACTGGTAGCCATATTCTGAAGTTTCATAGAGCATATAAGTAGAGCAAGTTTTAACAAAGGGTACTTGCCTGCCACCCACTCAGACCCTACTCCAGTTAAAACATGCATGAAAAGAATACGCAATAAAATATCAAAAGTACCATGAACATAGAGTAGCTTTGCCTGAATGTTGCCCAGCTTACATGTTTCCACATAGAATATAAAGTTTCCTTTTCAAAGTTGTAGATAAGTGCACATAAAATAAGGTTTCTTCTGAGTGTATTTTTATTAATTAATATGAAAAGTCAGTTCTCTTGCAGAACAGCATCAGAACATTTTACTAATGAGTAATTATTTGGCTTTCTTCTAATTGATTTTCTACATTCAGCAATTAAAAAAAATCACAGATCTGTTCATGCACGAGTCCTACACTCCACTGACTCCATATTCCTTTTGTCCAGAATGTTTATTTCAGCGTATAAAGACACTGTATCTGGTTAATGCCAACCCCATATTGCAATAGGGACTGGGGCAGGTTTTGTTCACTATTCTAGGCCCAGGGCTTAGCACAGTGTCTGTTCCATACCAAGTACTTAATAAATACCAGCTGAAGAGCAGAGGGGGCCATGGAAATTGACATTGCATGGAACAAAGTTCCTTCCTATATTATGTCTAATTATCTTCAATGAATATGAAAGATCTGGGGTATTTGACATTTCTTCTTAGCTTCTAAAATTGCCTCAATTAAACCCCCATGCCCACATTTGGAAATGAGAGATTCATTGGAGAGCTCCTGATGTTGCTAAATTCCATCAAATATCTATCTGACTAAAAAATAAAAAAGCTGCTGTTGTCTTTCACATGTACACTAAGATAACTCTTATAATTATTAATTTACTCTTACATTTCCACTTGATAGATATTTCAGAAGCACATTGTGGCAAACACTAGAATAGAGGGTAATGGAGTTTTAACTATTTAACTAGGTCTTCTTTCTCAGGTGGCAATACTGCAGCAGAATGCAGCTGTGCATTGACTCATAGGCCAGTTTCCTTACTCATGGGCTTGCTCACCTGAGAGGATTGTTTCCCTTCCAGCAAGGGTGGGTTGGAGAATTAATGTGCGGCTTAGCTGGCCCAGCAGAGAGTCCTTCCACTTTAGGAGGATTGAGCCAAAATTGAAAACTAACCCTGCCATCCCTACCCATTCATTTTCATATGGAAACTTAAAACCTGCTGAAATCAGCTTACATAGAAGACAGTGTATGCGTCTGTTTCCTATTGCCCAGCCAAGCAAGTTGTTAAGAGCTGTGCCCTAGAGGCAAGATTTATGTAACCATTGCCAACCTTAACTAGGGGGATGGAAATTGGAAGGCTGTTTCGGTGGCTGGTGGGAGAATTCCTCCTTCCTGCCAAAGGTGAATGCCAGCATCATAAACAGACTATACAGCATGCTTGAGAGAGCAAAAGGGTTGAAGGAGCACTTCTCCACAACACTCTGCAGGATTAGAGATGGAAGAGTTGCTAGAGTTAATGGAGAGTGTGAAACCAAAATAGAACAGAATGTGCGCACTCCAGTAATATGAAAGGAATACTATCTGGCAATAGGAGAGACAAAGAGAGCAAGAAGAAATTGACAGAAAATATAAAGAAAAGCCATTCTGTACCACTGGAAAGACTTCTTTTGAAGGGGTTCATCCTTTGAAAAGATAATCTGAGCATTTTTTGGAGAATTCTAAAGCAATAAGATGCATTGCCAATAATGAAAGATGCAAGGAAATCTGGCCCCGTGAGGAAGCAAGGATTTATGATAGTGACATCTGAAAGACTGGAGTATAGACTCTCTGGGAAGTTGGTACTGCCTTCTTCAAGCAGATCTTTGAAGGATGGGAATAGGACCATGGAGAAAAGATGGTTCAGGATTTGATAGACTTGTATACAAGCTCTGCTCTATTAACTGCTAGATAAGACCTTGAATCATGTGCTTGCCTAAGTATTCCAGGCTTTTTCCTTATGAATGGGCTAATTAATGTTCTTTATAAAGTTGTAAGAAATATATGAAACAATTGGCAAATAACAAGAACTTCAAAGTGTGATTACCATGTTAACATGTTATTTTTATCCTTCCAAGATTTCTCAAAGTTCATGTGGGGATGAATGATACTCTCATGCCAGAATGTGGAGATATATTTCAGATGTATAATGATTTGGGGGTAGTTTTAGGTCATAGTTAGAGTTTGCACTGCTTCTTCCTACTGACAGTTGAAACTTTCAAACACAGAACAGTTAAAAATGGATGATCGGGGCGCCTGGGTGGCTCAGTCTGTTAAGCCTGTGGCTTCGGCTCAGGTCATGATCTCACGTTCCTGGGTTCAAGCCCCACGTTAGGCTCTGTGCTGACAGCTAGCTCAGAGACTGAAGCCTGCTTCCGGTTCTGTGTCTCCTTCTCTCTCTGCCCCTCCCCCTCTCATGCTCTGTCTCTCTCTGTATCAAAAATAAATAAAACATTAAAAAAATGGATGATCTGCTCTGCATGTGATATAAGTGAATAAGATTTTTCTTATGGGCTCTTGCCTTTTAGGTAGATATGGAGTTAGGTCTCAAGTACATTCCAGAAAGATCAGCTTTCATTCAAAGGTGTGGATTCCAAGAAATGGGGATCATTGAGGGCTATCTTAGAGCCTGCTTACCGCAGCAGGCAAATTCTTCCAACATGTCCATGTAAATAGTTGAAATTACTACCACTTTCAGGAAGGATTCTGTATCATCACTGCAAATGTAAAGTTGCCTTTAAGCTTCCTGGAATGTATGTATTATTGATTACATTTGTAGACTTGACCTTAAAATTAACTTTTGCTGCCCTTTTATTGTTGTGGATGTACTACTTTCCACTTGTTAATAGCATTTTGTTTTTACCAATTCTTTATTATTATTCTCCCCCTTCCCACATGGAAAAGAGATCTATAAAAATGAGGAACACTGGCAAAAACAATTGTCTAGGGAATTTAATGCTCTCTTCAGTTTAGAGGCCAAAATAATAAACTATAGTTAAAAGATTGAACCCCAAAAATCATTTCTTTGAAAGTATACTTTGAAAATATACTTAGTCAACATTAGGGTAAGGCTGCTTCTTTCCCAGTTCTAAAATTTTCTGATTATAATCAAGGAACTTATTGGAACAAGTACATTCAATGTCCCAGTTTTTTCTGTAGATAAGATTTAAAAAAGATAGAATAAAATAAAAATATATAGCTGAAAGTGAATCTTGGAGATAATGTACTCAACCTCTTGTTTTATAGATAGCCATTACAAATCTCAGTTTCAAAGCTATAGCAGTCTAAAACAAAGTTCATGATCTTCCTTGAAAACATGTTCCATTTCAGTCAATGGTGATGTGCAAGTCCCAAATTTGCAAGGCCCTGCTGACACTCTAGTCCTCTACATCCAATCTGTCATGGAATCCTATTGATTTTACTTTTCACGTGAAGTATATTCTGAATCCACTTATTTTTCTCTCCTCCTATTGACACAAATGGCCATGATCTACATTCTGGGTTCCTGTAATGGTTTCTCCCATGATTCTGCTCTTGTATCTTTCTAATCCATTCTCCACAGATTTGGCAGAGTAATTCTTTTCAAATGCAAATTTCATCACATCAATTAAATTTCTTCACATTACTATTAACATTGAGACCAAAATCGCTAATAAATCCTACTAGATCCTACAAGATCTGGCCTCTTTTGTGATACCTGAAACTCTCTTCCTCTTATCTAGAGGCCTAGAGTTCTTTAAACTACTCTGCTTCAAGGTTTTCCCATAACTTTGCCTGTGCCTGGACCAGTTTTCCCTGTTCCCTGACCTCACCTTGTTATTTCATATCTCAGATTATATATTGCTTCCTTTAAGAAGCTTTCTTTAACCTCTCTATCGCAGTCAAGTTCTCCTACATACTAATTCATTTATCACATTTTGTAATTACATTTTTATTTGTGTGATCATCTGATTAGAACTTGCCTTCCTCACCAGATTGTGTCATTAGAGTGGGGACAATAAATATTTTGTGTACCATATTATTTCATTATCTGCCAGAGTCCAGCTCCAGCAGGTCCAGGGCTCCTTGAAGGATGCACGGTGTCAGTGAAAGAGAGCAAGAGAGCCTCAGCTTCTTTCTGCTCACCAGGCAGGCATCTCTGCACTGACCCGAGAGTCAGCTTTATTTATTGAAAAAATGTATGGGTACAAAACAGAAGTGGCAATTGACTTAGACAGTGATTTCTGATAACAAATTCTTTGGTATGTAAAAATTTCCCAGAACGTAGATTTGTAGAAGACTCATGCATAATCTTTACAAATAGAGATTGAAGTAGGTGACTAGATGTTTATCATATGGGGAAGGAAGGGATCTTTAGCATTCAAATACAAGGCAAAGTTTTTAGCATAGTAAAGGCAAAAGTTAGTTCCTTTGTGAGCAGGGGTCAATAGCCTATTTTCTAGGGGAAGAAAAACAGGTTTTCTCAGGAAATGCAACATTTGCTCCTATAATCACAAAACAAGAAACTCCTATAAGAAGTTTTTTCATAAGGTATAATTCACGTATTTTTAGCATCAGAAGGCAAGTCACTCCTGATATTAGTCAGGCACCTTGGGGTTGGGTGCTCAAGCAGAAATTGAGTGGGGGTTGAGTGGGGGTAGACATTGGTTGCCATCTGATGGTGGGAGGCCTTGCAAACCTGCCTTACTTCAGAAGTGTCTCCCAGCAATCATCTGGCACAAAACTGGAGATTCAAAAACACTTATAGTGGACAAAGTCTGAGTGAATTCGGCTGGGTTTTAGACTTAAGCCCTTACTCTCAGGTCCAGTGTGATTTCTACTACATTTTGTTGCGTTTTCCTCTCTTATTCAATAAATAATTGTCTTTTAATTGAAAACAAAAGGATCATGAGCATCTCAACCTCATAGAGAATTTATAGAATGGGAGGTGAATAATTGAAATAAACAAGATCAATCAGATTATTCATAATGGAATTGTGTAAATAGAAAACTCAAGCACCTAAAATTCTCAGTGCTAAGAAATTTAGAAGGGCATAGAAGTAACAAAGGAAAATTATGGATTTTTCACCATTATCATGGTAAAATAAAAGGAGGCTATGTGTTTATCTATGTCATAAGTTGGTCCAGTGTATAAGGTAAACTAGGAGGACACGGGCAGAAGAAAGAGCATCTGTCACACTGTGATTACTTATATGCCTGAAGAGAGATGAGCAAAGCTGTGGCACCTTTTCAAGCTCTAGAAATGTAGTTCACAGACTCGTTAATTTTCTCTGGCTAGTTCTTAAAAACTACAGAAAAACTGATCTGTTGATATTTGGTATTCCTACCCCCCACCAAAAAATAGCTTAAAATTAAAAAAAAGAATTTCAGTGGCTTACTAACCTAGATTATCAGAATCAATATTTGACCACAAAATGAATCCCTGTGATTTACAATGACTTCTGAGTAAATAGTCTAAAACTTTTGATAGTAGCTTTTAAAATCATAGTATTTTTTTTTTTTTTTTTTGCAAATAGTGGGAAGACCTGCTTTGAAAGTTATAAGGGAGATACTTGGAATTCTGCTGTTCCCTATGGAAGAAGCAAATAGAAGACTGCTAAAAAATACTGAAGCACCTGGGAAGAGTGGGCTCTTTTCCCTTTCTCAGGAAATGATCGTACTTTATAATCCCACACCTGGCTAGAGTCTTGCGTTCTTACTGCATCCTGAGTATGACTGTGTTAGTTCAAAACTGACAAATGAAAGACTTGCTAGACCATTTGTAATTTTGTAATACTAAGGATGGTTACTTTAATGAGAAATTGTCATTACACGAACATTTATAGGTAACAGTTAAATCCTTTTCTTGGATTAGATGCAGATGTGAAGTCAACAAATACATTTACATTTTATTTCTATTTGGAAAAAAGAAAAATCAATTCTAAAAAGTAAAGAGGCTAGAGAAAGACACTTGTATCTATTTTGCTTCATATAAAAATCTTTGCTATTTATATATGCTAGCTGGAAAGTGTTCAAATAATGACTTATATTTGGATCTGTTAATTTCTTTCTTCTTTTTTTTTAATGTTTTATTTATTTTTGAGACAGAGCATGAGGGGGGGAGGGGCAGAAAGACAGGGAGACACAGAATCTGAAGCAGGTTCCAGGCTCTGAGCTGTCAGCACAGAACCAGATGCGGGGTTTGAACCCACAATCATGAGATCAAGACCTGAGCCGAAGTTGAAGGCTTAACCTACTGAGCCACCCAGGCACCCCTGCATCTGTTAATTTCTAATGAAAATACCTCATCTGAATTTTATCCTAAACTCATATGCACATTGTATCTGGTTGTTCAACTTAAAGGAAGTAGAATATATTAAAATGGCAGTTATATTTTAACTTCAAAAATCAGTAATTAAGAAGAAAATTCCTTTCTCTGTTATTTTATATTGCAGGAAATTCCTTCAAGAAATACTTTACCTGTGGGGCACCTGGGTGGCTCAATTGGTTAAACATCCAACTCTTGATTTTGGCTCAGGTCATGATCTTGTTTGTGGTTTTGTGACTTCGAGCTCTGCATCTGGCTCCGTGCTGGTGATGCAGAGCCTGCTTGGGATTCTCTTTCTGCCTCTCTCTGCTCTTCCCGACTCACGTTGTCTGTTTCTCTCAAATAAACAAAATAAAACTTAAAAAAAAAAAAGAAACAGTTTACTTGTGATATTTGAACAGTTGAATATCAGTGAAACCGTTGAAATTCAAGGCAATAACTTTCATTGCAAGTTATTTCCATTTTTTGGTGTTTGAGTTTCTTAATCCATAAAATAAGTGTAATCACTAACTCATAGGATTATTGTGTAGATTTAAAGTATATACATGATGGGGCACCTGGGTGGCTCTGTTGGTTGAGCAGCTAACTTCGGCTTAGGTCATGATCTCATGGTATGTGGGTTCAAGCCCTGCATCAGGCTCTGTGCTGACAGCTTAGAGCCTGGAGCCTGCTTGCAATTCTGTGTGTGTCTCTCTCTTCTCCTCCCCGACTCTTGCTCTGTCACTCTCTCTCAAAATTAAATAAACATTAAAAAATTTAAAAAATTGGGGCACTTGGGTGGCTCAGTTGGTTAAGCATCCGGCTTCGGCTCAGGTCATGATCTCACAGTTCGTGGGTTCAAGCCCCGTGTCAGGCTCTGTGCTGACAGCTAGCTCAAAGCCTGGAGCCTGTCTTCAGATCCTGTGTTTCCCTCTCTCTCTGACCCTCCCCTGCCCATGCTGTCTCTCTCTCTCTCAAAAATAAATAAAAACATTTAAAAAATTTTAAAAATAAAGCATATACATGCTTATTCTAAGCACTTTATATAACTTAACATTATAATAAGCAACAAAATTAAACTCTAAAGGAAAGCTAAAGAAGTAGAAAATGAAAGACACCTCAAACATATACAAAGAAACACAATTTCTAGATTTTCTCACCTTTTTGTTAGAAGAGAAGTAAACACATCTTTGACTTTCAGAGTTCCATTTTACAGGAATTTTACTTTATCAGTGACTATATGTTAAATAAAAAGAAATCATAACAAACCTCCTAATGTCAGGGGTAATTTGGTTTGGGATTCATAAGTATCTTCATGAAATGTTTCTCTACTTACAGACCCCCTTTTGTAAGACTTTATGAACAAAATTTGGACACCCTCTGTTCCCACTCTCCCAGCACAGTAAAAGTGTTAAGGCCTGAAGCAGAGAAAACATGACATAAAATAACATATGTACTTTTTATAACTGGAAAATTTTTTATTGCAAAGGAAAATAATATTGTGTCAGTAAGGTGAGGGTTTGACTCTACTGATTTGTAAAGAAACCTTAAAAAATCATTAGATACTAATTTTGTGATCTATTAAATAATTGATAAGAATATTGAAATACCTCTTAGAGATGCCTTGCTCAAATTTTAAATTATAAATATAAGATTTATAAAACTATCTACAAAGTTATGCAAAGAGGCCATCGTTTGACAAGGTATAAAGCCCATGGAGTTTAACAAAACAAAACAAATTAGAAACTCCTTTTGCTTAGGTCTCCAAGGCATAGATTGCTTTTTTTGCCCTCAGATTTATACCTAATGACTTACTTTGAGCAATATTAATATGAGTGGAGAACTAGAGACTTTCTTCTTCCTTTGAAATTCATATTACTAAACGTCAAAGCTGTGGCCATTTGGTAATAAGCAGAGTGTCTAGCATTTAACACTATCCTGCTTTGTCTAAAGTTAAAATACATTATTTGAATACGTGAATCAATATTTCTCAGAAAATCAACACTAATATATATATATATATATATATATATATATATATATATATATATATACA
>NC_043700.1:103070091-103136920 GCF_006229205.1 Suricata suricatta | reverse complement strand
AAGAACAATGAGGAAGATGAAAGAAACCATTAAAACATCAGTCTGTCTGACTTCAATTTCCATTGCAATGGGTGTTTTTCAAAGCTGGGTACATTTTTCTGGTTTTCCATCTGCCTGCTCCACCTGATTTAGTGATGTGTTTGACTCCCTCCATTCATGAGCCTGATTCATTTCCTGGCTTTTAAACTCTTTCCTGGCATAATGCCCTCTGGGCTGCCATCTCAGAAGTAGATCCTCTTCCTTCTTTGGACTTATTCCAAAATCAACTACATTCAACTTAGACTTTTTATGTCAAGTCTTGACCAACCAAGGCCTGGATCCATTGGCCTATAGCACTACCACAGATAAAATAGCCAAAAAAAAAAAAAAAGAAAAAAGCAATATACCTCATTTGGTCTTTTTTACTTTTTCTTCAAGTGAAGTATAATTGGCATATACCATCATATGAATTTAAGGTGTACAATATAATGGTTAGATATTTGTATACATTGCAGAATGAGGACCACAGTAAGTTTAGTTTTAACATCTGTCACCTGACATCATTACAAAATTCTTTCTTGTTCTTGTGATGAGAACTTTTAAGATCTAATCTCCTAGGAATTTTCATTGTTATTAATTATAGTCACCATACTGTACATTACATTCTTGTGACTTACTTATTTTATAACTGGAAGTTTGTACCTTTTGACTCCCTTCACCCATTTTTCAGTCCCTCACTTTTTACTTCTGGCAGCCACTAATCTGTCTTCTGTATCTATAAGCTTTATTTTTGTTTGTTTTAGATTCCACATATAAGTGAGATCATATGGTATTTGTCTTTCTCTATCTGACTTCACTTAGCATGAGGCCCTTGAGGTCTATCCATGTTGTTGCAATGGCAAGATTTCATCCTTTTTAATGACTAATTAGTATTCCTTTACACACACACACACACACACACACACACACACACACACACACACACCCCACATTATCTTTATCCATTAATCTGCTAATGACACAGGTTGTTTCCATATAGTTACTATTTTAAGTAATGCTGTAGTGAAAATGGAGGTGCATTTATTTTTTTGAGTTAGTGTTTCTGTTTTCTTTGGATAAATACCCAGAAATGGAATTGCTGGATCATGTGATAGTTCTATTTTTAATTTTTTTAGGGACCTCCATAATGGTAGCTACACCAATTTATATTTCCATAAACAGTACACAAGTATTCCCTTTTCTCCACATTCTTACTTGTAATTTCTTGTCTTTTTGATAATGTGAGGTAATATCTCATTGTGGTTTTGTTTTGCATTTCCCTGGTGATTAGTGGTATTGATAATCTTTTCATGTACCAATTGGCCACCCGTATGTCACTTTAGAAAATTGTCTATTCAGATCTTCTACCCATTATTTAATCAAATTGTTTGTTTTTGCTATTGAGTTTGCTGTAAGTTCTTTTTATATTTTGAACATTAGCCCCTTATCTGATACATTCCATTCAGTAGGTTGCCTTTTCACTTTGTTGGCATCCATTGCTGTGCAGATTTACTTTGTACTTTAATCATCTGTTTTTACATTATTATATTGACTTGTAGGAAAAGCACAATTGAAAATGTTGACTAAGAAGACTCTGTAACAATGGGAAAGCATTGTCACCAATCGTGAGGTACTATTGTGTTTAGTGATCAGTCTTCAGTTTTACATCCTGGGTTTTCTCTCTGTATCTTCCAATAAATTCTTAATTGAATCAGAGAATTACTGGATATCTCTATTCTTTATTTCTATCTGTTGAATAAATGTGGAAAAAATTATGGTCACTACCTTTTTTAGTAAAATAACTATCCAAATTCTTTGTTCCTATCTTTTTTAATCCATCAGTCCAAAGGTTCACTCACTATTCCCTTAACATTTCTGAGTGTTTATGATACATTTGAGTAAGGAGTACAAGTAGCAATATTAATTGCAACTATCCTATGCATCTTAATTTACTTTAAAAAAAGTTAATACTTGACTTCAAGCTACAAAGCACTTAGAAGCTCTCAGAGGAATAAATGAATGTTTTTTTTGCCTCTTGTTTTTAGTTGGAAGATAATGATACAATAAAGTATATCCTTAAGTCATGAAACGTGTTTATGGTTATTTTCTAGTAGAAAGATTTATTTTAGAATACTTACTTTAAAGTTTGATCTCTTTATAGGAACAATGCAGTTACATATACTTCTTTATGCTAATGACTATAAAAGAGCATTCTATCACTCTATTATTATTTTCTCCTGATGCATAATGTAAACTTGTAAATATCCGATAATGACTATTTTAAAAAAATGATAATAGATCTTATAATGCAAGATGAACTTTAGCCGGGTGAACAGGATTTGTCAAATAGGACTCCCTTCAGAGTTCAGAACTGAGGGTTAACAAATAATTTAATAATGAAGGAAAATGGAGCATGAGGAAGCAGATGAGCAATTCAGATTAATATGGGAAGCACCAAAGTGGGCAGGCATCAAAAGTGAAGGTCTGAGCCATGGAGAGAGGGAGAACCAGATTGTCAAATAGTATTGAAGAATCAGATTGGAGAAACAATCCAAAGCCTAGGGGGAAAGTCCCTGAAGTAATGCGGAGACTGGGCAGCAGAGATCAAAACCCAAGAAGGAGAACCAGCAACCTACGTGAGTGTAGCACATGGGCTAGGTTACTGTGGGAGCAGCCTTTCAAGATTTAGGAGATAGGATCAGGCAGTAGGGAACCTAGAATTATGGATCATCAGTAAGCACAGGCAGCTCTGGACCATCGTGTCTGAGGTGATGTAACTTCTCCCCCATTTGTTTCCTGTTCTGTGAATCTGAAGGAACTGAATAAAAGAACAGGGCAGCTGAAATTCTTCCTTTATTTGAAAAGAACACGATACGTTGCAAATAACAATAAAAAGATACTACATTTTCAGTAGCAGAGAGGGTTTTCTCTCATTGCAACAGTTGGAAAATGGGTACCTTTGGATCTGAGAGAAAAAGGCAAAGACTTGCTTTGCAAGGAAAGCATAAGTGACAGAGTTATTTCAGAGAGAAAATTGGTCGACCAACAGAGTTGTTAGGAGATTGGAAGTGAGGAAATAATTGAAAATAGAACAATTAGAATATTATTACTATACTGATTTGGGTGTTGCATTAATGAAATTTTATTACCTGGTCCAGATCATAGGACAATTATATATTCAAAATGTTTTTGTATTTTTTCCATTATTTTTTTAGAGAGACATTATTTATTGAGGTGTAAGACATTATTCACATGATTTTAACCCTGCTGTTTAATTGCACAATTACTATACACAATTAAAGATTATTTTCTTGGGGCACCTGGGTGGCTCAGTCGGTTAAGTGTCAGAGTTAGGCTCAGGTCATGATCTCACTGGTTTGTGGGTTCGAGCCCGCCGTAGTGCTCTGTGCTGACAGCTCAGGGCCTGGAGGCTGCTTCAGATTCTGTGTCTCCCTTTCTCTCTGTCCCTCCCCCACTCATGCTCTGTTTCTGTCTCAATAAATAAATAAACATAAAATAATTTTTAAAAAGATTAGCATCTTATTTGTTGTGTTCTCAAAATGTTTAGCAATACCATTTAATATTTGGGTTGGGGCATAACCATTTAAATGCCTTATAACTAGGAACTCTGAGAGATGATTCTATATCAAACATATTAATATGCTTTTACATCCTACATTACACATTATTTATATTACATAAATTGATTTTCAATGAAGTTCAAGAGTTTGATGTAATATACTATTTTATATACATTTTATTATCAGTTAATAATTTCAGCTTATAATTTTATTTTCATAATTTTGAGCCAATTATCTTCTTAAGGATCTTGAAAACCTAGCAAGCCCAAGATGCTGTGCTTTTAAAGATTTATGGAGAAACAATTAATGTTTCTCTATAATGTAGGAGTGAAGATTATTTTACACATGTAGGATAACCTCTTAGGAAAAAAAGTCTTAAGATTTATTATGAAAGAGTATGAGAGAATGTTTGTTCATTGATCAAATATCCCATTTCTTAAAGGAGGATTCAGTGATTAGTTTTTGGTACATTTTACATTGATGTGGCTTCTCCCCTAAAGTATCTCATAAACTTCTTGAAGGCACACCTTCCTTTTTAGACCACATTTTATCTTTAGGATCAGTCCAATAACTTCTACTTAGTAAGAGTGTTTAGTGTAATTGTTCCTTCAAATATAACCACCTCTTTTTTAAAAAAAATAAGTTTAATAAACTCCTTAATATTGTAAGTAAAGTTCTCATGTTGCTGCCAGCTGGCAGAAATCATGAAGACATGTTACCAATAGATTGGTTGTGTAATATTTTAAGAATTTACTGCTGATTCTCTATGTTCTGACCAACAGAAAAAAATAAAAAGGTCAGCATATGGGTTTTTTTAGTAAAAGGAAACTCAAAGTTTACATCTTTGAATGTATTACTGAGTTTAATACCAGCATTGAACTCAATATATAAATAAGGAAAAGAACATCTGTCATTTCATAGACTCATTAATCAAGTTATGTTACAAATTAACTGGTTCATTTATAAGAATTTTCTAGTATGAAGGAAATTTATCTTGTGAACATTATAAAACACATCCCCTATATGTAGATATATATAATTTTTATGCCAGATCTAATCTCATCTACTTTTCCTTTTCAAATAACAAATAGGCTGTGTAAATCAATTGTCAGGCACTATGCCACATCTGAGCCTGAGAATTACCTCCAGGCTGTAACTTGGGTGGAGGTGTGAAAACAAACTAGTTCACAGGATGCCTGTTATGAAAAGGCCACAGGGACCACTCATTCTGGGCAGATTTGGAAAATCACCCAGGACTACAACATTGCTCCTTCCTTATATTCAAATGAAAAGATACAGTTTATAAAGTAGTGGAAGAATGGAATGGGCGAAAAGGGTATAAATGACCTAAATTATTATTATATCGTGGAACTGATTTTCATTTTGAAGAGGAATTTTTTTTCCTGTAATTAGTTTGTGGTTGTTATGTTGTTTTAAAGGAAAATTGTGTGTGTAGCTCAGTTGGTTGTGTCCAACTCTCGGTTTCAGCTCAGGTCATGGTCCCATGGTTTTGTGGGTTTTAGCATCAGACTCTGTGCTGATAGTGCAGAGCATGCCAGAGATTTTCTCTCTCTCTCTCTCTCTGTCTCTCTGTCTCTGTCTCTCTCTCTCTCCCCCTTTCTATCTACTCCTCCTCTGCTCATGCGGTGTCTGTCTCTCTCAAATAAATAACCTTTACATTTTTTTTTAAATAAAGGAAAATTGTATTACCTGCTCAAATGTCACCCATTTGAAAACAATATAAAAATATGCTATAGATATCATTTATATATGCCAGTAAATTGATTAATTCAAAATCATATTCTATGACATGGTATTTAGGAACAAAAGAACAATAAAATCACTCAACAGTTTTTGAATTGGCAAAAACATAAAATGACAAAACAAGCAAACATTTCTAGCCAGCTGAATTCATTCTGAGACTTTTACATGTCTTTATTCCTCACAAAGGAATACAAACAAATGAATATTATAAAGGATGAAATGTACCATTTTAATCAAAGCTTTTGATATATTTCTTCAGTAGGTTTTGGTTATATCTAAATGCTTCTAAATAGGAAAAACATAACCCATTGGGTTTTGCTTGAATATGTGCAAGAAAATATATTGTTTTTATTTTATTCCTAGAGGAGAAGGAAAGGAATGACATAAAAAATGCAAAGAGAGGGAAGGGAAAAGACATCTGTGTGGTCTGATAGAATAATGTGTTATAGAGGCCTGTAGAGAGATCCCTGTGGACTTGAGCAAGTGCAGGAACTCCTGAAAAGAGCTTAGTCTAAGTAAAATAAAGACATTCCTCGATATGCAGGCCACAGTGTAGAGTCCCAAAGTACATTTGTTGAGCTTAACTGAGTAGCTTATTATATATTTGAATATTTGGTTCATGGTTTTTTTTTTAAGCAGAGTTAAAAAAATCTGTAGTTACTGCTCTTTTTCCCCAAAGCTGCTGCCATGGAAACTACCAATTCACTTCCAAGCAAGAATGACTGTTTTAGTCTCATGTACTTAGTGAAATCTAAGTACACTGAGATTTTGACCATTTTCAACATGGTGGCTTTTTTTTTTTCTAAACATTAAAACCAAACACTGATGCAAGAAGTCCTGTGATGAAAAACAAATGTTCATCAACTACTCAGAATTGATGTTGAATTCTTCTGAGCAGAGGGGGAAGGAATTTGAAACTAAGGATTGAAGAATTTTGCTAGACCAATTATTTATGGTTGTTTATTTATGTGTGGGTGCTCTGCTTGGCTAATGGGAGAATTTCCTCTAGCTGCAAGTTGGAATTTTCTAGCAGTAGTCTGGAAAGAATAATGATAGGGAAGTTAAATTCACATTGAAACTTTTCTTGGTACTTACTTTCCATGAGAAACTTAATATCAGGAAAGGCATTCTAGTTTCTCCACTTCTTCCTTAAGAAACCTCAACTCAAGTCTTAGAACCTTTTGTTAAATGGAGATGAAAATACTTAACCCTTCAGTGTGTCTATGGAGATAAAGTAAAATAGTGTTTTTAGACTAATATCATAATCATGATAATAACACTGGTGATAAGTGTTATGGGCTGAGCTGTAGTCCTGAAAATTCATATTTTGAAGCCCTGATTCCCCACTGCCTTTCAATGACTGTATCTGGAGGTAGGGCCTTTAAAGATGTGATTAAGTTAAAATGAGGCCGTTAGGGTGGGACCTAATTCTATCTAATTGGAGTCCTTATAAAAAGAGGAAATTTGGACTAAATAGAGAGAGACACCAAGCATGCTCCAACACAGAGAAAAGACCAGATAAAGACACTGAGAGAAGATAATCATCTTCAAAGCAAACAGAGAGGCCTTAGAAAAAAATCAAACATGCGAATGCCTTTATTTTGGATTTCTCACAGTCTCCAGAACTGTGAGAAAATACATGTCTATGATTTAAAACAGCCAGTCTATGGTATTTCATTATGGCTACCCTAACAAGCTAATCCAATAACTAACACAGATTAAAATTTTACCGTAGTTTTTATAATTAGTACTATTTCTTGGGAGAGTTGCTGAATTAGTTGGGAGAATAAATGAGGATAAAAAAGAGAGCATACTTTCACCTTTGCCTTTAACTTCTGAGAAGACCAGCTGCAGTTTAGACAATTTATTTTATGAGTATTATTTTTTTAATTTTTATTTATTTATTTATTTATTTTTGAGAGAGGGAGACACAGAACAGGCAGGGGAAGGGCAGAGAGAGAAGGAGACACAGAATCTGGAGCATGCCCCAGGCTCTGAGCTGTGAGCACAGAGCTCCACACAGGGCTCAAACTCATGAACCTCGAGATCAGGACCTGAGCAGAAACTAAGAGTTGGATGCTTAACTGGTTGAGCCACCCAGGCACCCCTATTTTATGAGTATTATATTTGCAAGAACAAGGAGAAGTCATCTCTGACAGGAACTGGCAAGATCTTTCACAGTTTGTTGTGTTACACAGAAATGTTACATACTTTATGTTATTTGATAATAACATAATAATAAACTATCAAATGATCAAATTATCAAAAATATCAAATAAATTATCAAATAAAACCTACATATTTTATTAAAATTGTATTTTTGCTTTGGAAATATAAATACACAAGGGTACTTCAGATTTTTCTTTCTTTCAAATATTATGATATTTAAGCATGGAGTGAATGAAAATGAGCCTCCATTCTACTGGACATATTTGTTGGGTCAACTTGGAAGGTTTACTATTCTTTGCCTGCTGTTTAAGTATAAGAATAATCTGTTTTACTTCCTTACATTGTAATGTAAATTTCTCCGTACTAGTGAGTGTGAATATATTTATTCTTCATTTCTTGACAAAAATCAGAAAGAAGTCTGAATTCCAATTTAAAATGCAAATTTAGTCAAAATTGGGGAAGCCACTGAATAAATGGGCAATAGTATTATGATGCTCTAAGAATGAGATTAAAATTTCTGTTGATTAAGATATCTGTATGCATATATATTATATATTACATATACATATAAATGCATATATATGTAATATATATACATACACACATATAAATATCAATTACATATTAGAGATAAACTATACTGTACATTTATCTATTATCTATTTTCTATTTCCATTTTAACATAGGACGTAGAAAGAGATTAGGCAATAATTAATTCTTAGAAAATTAATGAGAATTCACATCTTAAGTTGTAAGTACCAAACTATATTGTTTTCAGTGTTGACCATTTTCTTTAAAGACCAAGTAACATTACCATTTACTTTTTGTGCTGTTACTTGACTAATATTTTGGCTCACTTACCTAAAAGAGAAAAGAGCAAGGATTGAGAAGACCCGTTCAAAGGCACATTGAATACAAACTGTGGTAATGCTAGAGTTCCTTAAAAAATCAACTATGTAAGGTTTAGTTATACAAGTTACTAATGCCTAGGGACATCTTAAATTTGCAGTATGAGTACACTCATTTATCTGAACTTTAATTGAATAAGGCATACTTTGTTACCCACTTGTTTTGGTTGCTGTTAGTTTCTTAAAAAAAAAAACTCTTCTAGTTTTTTTTTCCATGGACTATTAGTTTTTTTTTATGTTTGTTAAAACACATTTTAATCTAAAAATTACATCATTTAAACCAAGGAACAGAGTCTTTCATAGAATATTCTAGCAACACTAAAACTGTGGTAATTTTGTAATGTCTTTGCTATGTATTTTTAAAATAAATTTTGGAAAGCCCTTAAATTCATTTTTTTCTTCTACCCCTGCATATTTGTTGTTCTAAAATCAGCTACTGTTGCTTATATACCTGGGTAGGAAACTAATTTTTGTATGTTAAAGAGCAGAACAAGCATTTAAACATTTTTGATTTGGGATTGGAATGAACTATTTGGAAATACATATCAGCATAAAAATATTTTAAGATCTTCTAGGTGCTTAATGCATAGAATTGTAGTAGTGTCTGTTGGTTGAATAAATCAACAATAATCATTTTAAATGTACTATCGTAATTTAAACAAATCCTAAATTTTTAGTTTGTCATTTTTAAAGGATCATATATGGGACCTACCACTTTTATACATGTTTTGGTTGGTAGATTCTTTTTTCAATTAATAGTTCATTTGTAACATCATGAAAGTAGTAGTTTGTTGAGGAAAATGTTCTGACAATCATTCAATAGTAGTTGAGTCACATGGAATGTACTTGTACATGTAAGTACATTCCATGTGAAAACTGATCAACTACACTGCTACTGAAAATGTCTGCCTTTAGAACCTACCATTCTTGATCAGTTTATTCTGAGCCTGACCATTAGCTAAGGACAGTGCTTATGGTGGTCATCTGGAAAAGTGTGGTTTTTCTTTCTGGACCGCATCCTCAAAACTGGAAAACTTGTTTCAAATTCCTTCCTTTCTCCCTCTTCTCCTTCCTCCCTCTTTTTCTTCTAGATGGTGTATACTAATATTGTATATATCCATCATTATTATATATATGTACATAATAATAACATCTATATATAGGAAGTACTTTGTATTAATATACTAAAAACTTTCTGATACAAGCAACTTTGTCTTATCAAGCTTTGTTTCCTACATGTATCTATTACAGGGTTCAGAATCCATAGCAGATACTGAATATCTGTTGAATGAATGACTGGCCTGAATATCCTCCTGAGATGTGTTAGCTGTATGAGTTGATGTTTAATTTGTTTTAAATTTGAGACTTCAAGTTTTAAAACATAATTCCTTACCTTAATATTCTAGAATTAGTGAATATACCTTATGTTATAAATAGTATAAATACTATTTGTGTGTCTTAGGAAATCCATAAATGTATGAATACACTCAGAATTGATCATATTAAATTTCTTCCTTTAAGAGGAGTGGGCGGAAATTGAGTGCAATTGCAGAAAAATAGAGTTGCTATTTGTAGACCTTAATTTGCAGTTTGAGAGATAAATATCCTAAGGATAAAATGTGATATCTGCATTTTTGAACATATTAAATACATGAAAAATAAGTCACATATGAATGTGACATAGGGCTAGTTGATATGTGGTTAAATAAAGAGAAGAACTGTATAGACAATAAATACCATAGGAGTTCAAACACTATGGTCTGGAATGGTGAGAAAACTTTTGCTGAAGGAAGTGAGGCCTGAGAAAAGTTGTGAAAAATGTTTGGAAGCTGATGAGACATTACATGGTTCAAAGTCCTAGGAAGTTGCTACCAGCCTGTGAATGCTATCACACTGCCCCCAGCCTTGGAGCTATGCATAGTCACATTAGTTCATGCTTGTGGGACCTCTACCTAACAAGCTTCCATACCACTGCGGGTAGCGTTGCTGTTCCAGATAAGTAGTTCTGGTTGCCCTCCTTCAAGACGTAGATCAATGCCATCATAGGCATATCTCTGTTTAGCTCAGTCATAACTAGAAATGTGATTACAGGAGCATTGATCTTCACAACAATTCAAAACCCCATGATGTTCTGTCCAGCCCTTAACTTGATCCTCCTACTCCCATCCTATCTCCCTTCAGAGCCCTTGTATGTTTCAACTCCTCTAGAAATATTCTTTTTATTTTTGCCTTATCAAAAAAGCTGCTTGTCCCTTTATACTGTTAGTTCAAATGTGCCTCTCTCAAAATAAAGCTGTTTGCTCTGCCTTATACTAAATGAGGTATAAGAGGTTAGGTTGGTGTACTCTTTTATTTCTATTTCCACTACTAGCTCTTTATTCTCCTTCTATTAGACTCCTGAAGCTCATGCCACTGAATTATATACCTCCTCCATTTTTTGTTATTGTTGTCTATTTGCCTACAATAAATAAAAATAATAAAGCTATTTTATTCAAGGATATAGATTTCTAAATTTTGTGTATTTGTGACTTCAGTTTACACATAAATAAATCATCCAAAATGTTGGCTTTTTAGTTCTTTAGCCTTCTTATCTTCACATTTCTTTTTATTTATCTTGGCCAGCCATTTTTACTGTGGGTATTTTTTTTCAGCCCCAGAAAATATACTACTTCTGAAATCTTGGCTTTAAATATCTCATTTTCCCATAACCACCATCTCTTTTTCTGGTACATGTATTCAAGTATCTTTATTGCCACAATTCTTCAAATACATGAAGACTCTAGCCTCTCCATACATATCTTTAGCATTCCACTCCATGGTTCATTTTTTTCTTGTGTTCAGCCTACCTCTTTTGTTCATCATTATGATTACCTTACTGTGAAATCCTTCACTCTCTTGTCCTCTTGTCCTTCCACTTCAGTTACCCTGAAAAATGCTCATTTGCCTTTATGAATGAACTTAAGTTGGGAAATTTTGCTAGAGGAAGACGACATGACTCTGATCTAAAATCTCAAACTTGGGGCACCTGGGTGGCTCAGGTGGTTAAGCGTCCAGCTTCGGCTCAGGTCATGATCTCACAGTTTGTGGGTTCGAGCGGGCTCTGTGCTGACAGCTAGCTCAGAGCCTGGAGTCTGCTGTGGATTCTATATCTCCCTCTCTCTCTGACCCTCCCCTGCTCACACAGTCTCTCTCTCTCAAAAATAAATAAAAATAAATAAATAAATAAATAAAATCTCAAACTTCCATTCAATACTACTCATTGATACTGACATGTTCTACTAATGGGATCATATTTCCACTTTTAATATGAAACTTTCATATCTTCTCTTCTCCCTTCAAACCATCTGTAACTTTTCCTTCCCTTTCACTCTCAATCGATAACCGTGCTCTTTCATTTCTTTCCCTTCCATATTCACTTCATCCCACTGTGATCAGACTTCTGTGTTCACCACTCTGTGGCCAGCATTCTACTGAAAATCTTATCTGGGTCAACATTAACATTCTCTGCATCTTGTTCAATTTCTTGTCATTATGCAAGACAATAAATATATCTTTTTTTTTCCTAGTCACTTTTCTGCTTTGGTTTCTGCTTCATAACCCTGCTGATTTTCTTTTTACCTTTCTTTTAAGTTTATTTATTTATTTTGAGGGATGGGGGGCTGAGAGAGAGAGAGAGAGAGAGAGAGAGAGAGAGAGAGAATCCCAAGCAGGCTCCGTGCTTTCAGCACAGAACACAACACAGGACTCAAACCCATGAACCATGAGATTATGACCTGAGTCAAAACCAAGTCAAAAAGTCAGATGCTCAACCAACTAAGCCACCCAGGCGCCCTAACGCTACTGATTTTCTTAAACTTAATGCCAACATTTTTGTTTCCTTTGCTGCCTACTCCTCCTCTGTTAGACTTTTATTTATTTTTTAAAAATATTTATTTATTTTTGAGAGACAGAGCACAAGTGGGGGAGGGGCAGAGAGCAAATGAGACACAGAATCCAAAGCAGGCTCCAGGCTCTGAGCTGTCAGCACAGAGCCCGACGTGGGGCTCAAACTCACAAACTGTGAGATTATGACCTGAGCTGAAGTCAGACATTCAACCAACTGAGCCACCCAGGCGCCCTTATCTGTTAGACTTTTAACTTTCAGGGTTCCTTACTTCTAAGTCTCAGACCTTCTTTGCCTCTTTAACGTACTTTCCCTAGGTGATTTCAGTTGTTATATATATAAATTGAATACTTATTCTGATAACTCTCAAATATTTATATTTATCCCTGAGCTCTTGGCTTATATTTCAAGATGATATCTGATATCACAGTTAAATCCTTCATATACTTCTCAAACATGCATATTAAAAAAGTAAAACCTCATGATTTTCCATATCTTCCTTAAACTCTTCTCTTTCCTTGACACTTTAGCAAATGGAATCAAAATCCATCTAGTTGTTTCTTCTGGAAGCAAAAGAGGAATTTCTTTTTCTTTTCCTCACTGTAAGCAATCCATCAGTAAATTCTGTTGATTTCATCCTCACATTATTCTCCAAATCTATCTAGTCTTCATCTCTTCATCTCCACTTCTTTTTTTTTTTAATCTTATTGCAGCTTACTATCCTTTAATGCCTGGAAAATAGCTTAATAATTTATTTCTTTATGTCTATTATTATTCCCTTTATGTTATTCCCCACAAAACAGCAAGTATGATTTAAATTTTTTACTATTTTTATTTTTCATTATTTTTATTTGTTTGTTTGTTTTTATGAGATGAAGAGGGAGAGGGACAGAGAGAGAGAGCATGTGAGTGGGGAAAGGGCAGAGGGAAAGAGAGAGAGAATCTTAAGCAGACTCTACACCCAGCACAGAGCCCGACATTGGGCTGGATCTCGTGACCTTGAGATCATAACCTGAGCTGAAATCAAGTTGGACTCTTAACTGACTGAACCACCCAGGTGCTCTAGCAAGTATGATTTTAAATTAAATTTGATCATGCCATTCCTCTGCTTAAAAGCCATCAATGCCTTCTAAGTTTATTAAGAATATCAAGCAGACTTCTTTTCATTATGTACAGAACCACACATACCCTGATCTCTACCTTCTTCTTTAAATCCTCTGCAGGTCACTCTTGGAATAGTTCATCATGTTATTGATACGCTTTCCTTTTAAAAATTCAATGAGCCCATTGAGTTATTTTCCATCTAGATTATTTATAGTCATTGTTACATCAACATGAGAGTCTTCTTTTTGTAGGCTTCAATTTTTTGTCTTTCTTGTTCATTGTTGATTTTACAGCACCTAGAATAGTGCCTGTTACCCATTAGGTGTTTGATATGCATTGATGAATTAAATGCATAATTACATTTCATCCCTAAGGTCTCAGCTCCAGTTTCCCCTCCTCAGATGAGCCTTTCCTAAATACTGTTTCTGAGGTTGCTTCCCCTGCCCCAGTATTAAATTACACTTTATTCCTTCTCATCATAATGGTACCCTAAACCATTTTAATTTCCTTCACAGCAGTTTTCACAATTTGCAATTATCTTGCTTACTTATTTCTTTGCTTGATTATTGTCTGTATCTTTTAGTAGAACACAAAATCAGTGAGGGCATCTTCTGGCTTATTTACACTGAAACTTTAGTGCCCTACACACTATCTGTACACACTAATCCTATGTAATAACCCCTGGTAAATATTATGAAACAAAATTAACAAATAAATAAATGAATACAAAGAGCAATATGGAAAATTTCTGGGGAAAAATTAGGAAAGATGAAGGCAAATGTTAATAAAGTTTAGCAAAAGCAAATATAAAGAGTGTATTGTTTACCCCACTAAGATTATTTATAAAAATGCCAAATTGCACAGGTTATTATATTAACTCATGTGAAGAGTACAATTTGTTCCTCCCCTTTATTTTTTCCTCTTGTTCTGAGCCAATTTCCTATCCAGGACAAATGTTCCTCCGACCCCTAGTCATCTTGATAGAAATTTTTTCCAGTTTTTGATGTGGAAAAATTTTACTGGTCTTTGGAAATTCAAATAGCTTAGATTAGTCAGTTTTTTTCTTGATAAACCAGGAATGTATTTCTCCTAATAATTTTATCTAAATGTTTCATATGTTTGAACTTGACTTATAACTGTCTCTATGGTTTCTATGGTTGTCAAACTTCTCCACAAAAAATATTATCTACCATGGTTTTGAATCTTTAATTTAAAATATATTCCATTGATCAAAAAGTGCACAAAATCTGGTTGTAGAGATCAATCATTATCCCTTTACCATATCAACAAATAGAAAATTACCAGCTCTACAGAATCCCTACTTCCCTCATATAGTCCTTTTTAAAGAGTTTTTTACATTTTTTATTTTTTTTAATTGTTTTACATTTATTATTTTTGAGAGACAGAGACAGACAGAGCACAAGTGGGGGAGGGCCAGAGAGAGAAGGAGACACAGAATCCAAAGCAGGCTCCAACTCTGAACTGTCAGCACAGAGCCTGACGTGGGGCTCAAACCCATGGACCATGAAATCATGACCTGAGCTGAAGTCAACCGCTAAACCAACCAAGCCACTTTGGTGCCCCACTTCTCATTTCTATCCTTTCCCTCCTCCACTATAATTTGGCTTGATTTAAAATTTAAATAATGGAATCAGAAAATATATATTTTTTGTGGCTGGCTTATGTCTTACTACATTATGCCTCTAAGATTCATCCATGTTGTTATAAATAGTAGTATTCTAGTTTTTGTCATTGCTGCTTTTTGTTACACTGGACAGAGGTATCACAATTTATCCATTTATTTCACTCTGATGGAAATTGGAATTGTTTCCAGGTTTTAGCTCTTATGAATAATGCTGAAAGTTCTTATACATGCCTCTTGAGATACATGTGCAAGCATTTCTATTGGGAGTATTTTAGTAATGGAACTGCTATCTTCTAATGAATGTTTGTGTTCAGTTTTACAAGACCTATTTCTAAATTCTTGGTATCAACTTAAATTAACCAACAGAATATGAGAATTAGTTTCTCTATACCCTTGCCATCTCTTGGTACTAAAAGTCCTTTTGATTTTAGGCATTCCACTGGGTATGCAGTAGTGTCTTATTATGTTTTAACTGAATTTTCCTGATGACTACTACTGTTCCACAAATTTTCATAGATTTGTCATTTGACTTAAGTCTCTTGCCTGTTTTTCTCGTGAGTTGTGTATTTTTTTCTGTATTGATTTTGTATGTGTATTTCATTTATCATGCATATAAGCCACTTCTCATTATGTGGGTAGTGAATATACTTACTCATAGTGTTACTTCTTTTTTTAGCTTTCTTGATGCCGTCTTTTGATGAACACAATTTTTACAAATTAAAGTGGCTTGACTTATCATGTTTTCCTTATTGTTAAAACTTTTTGCTTTCTGTTTAAGAAATTTTTACTCAATCAAAACTGTGACTACATGATTTTGTATTATCTTATCAAATTATACTGCTTTCTTTTTCATATTTATATCTACACTCTATTTGGAATTGTTTTTTAGTGTGTGGTATGATCCACACACAAAAATTGGTTAAGGTCCAATTTTTTTGTCTTATGTGAACCCAATTAAACCAGTACCAATTATGGAAATGCCCATCTTTTCCCCATTGTGTTATAGGGCTACCTTGGCATAAATCAAGTGGGTATATTTATGACCTCTTTGTTCTGTTAAATTGGTCTATTTTTCCATCCTCATGCCAATGCAACATTGTGTTGGTTATTGTAGCTTTTTAATGTTTTTTTATTTCAGTAGGAAAAAAAACCCACCTTATTTTCCATCAATAATGTTTTGACCATTCTTTTTTTTAAATATATTTTTAGAGCAGTTTAGGTTTATAACAAAACTGAGAGGAAAATACAGAGATTTCTCATATATCCCCTGCCCCTAAATATGCATAGCCCCTCCCATTATCTACCTCATTCACCAGAACGATAATTTTTTTTACTAAGAATGCACTTACAGTAACTCATTATAGTCACCCAAAGTCTATAGTTTACCTAAGGGTTCACTCTTGGTGTTGTACATTCTGTGAATTTGGACAATTATATACAGGCATATATTCATCATTATAATATCACACAGACTATTTTTAGTATCTTAAAAATCCTTTATGCTCTGCCTAGTCATCTCTTTCTCCCTTTCCCCAACCTTGAGAATAGCTGATTCATTTATTATCTCCATAGCTTTGTTATTCCAGAATGTCATATAGTTGAAAACAAACAGCATGTCACCTTGTCAGATTGCTTTCTTTTATTTAGTAATGTGTATTTAGAATTCCTCCATGTCTTTTCATGTCTTGACAGCTCATTTATTTTTAGCACTGAATAATATTCTTTCAAGCATGGATATATCAGTTTACTTACTGAAGGGTAATCTTGGTTGCTTCCAAGTTCTGGCAATTATAAATAAAGCTGCGATAAGCCTCCATATGTAGGTTTTTGTATGGGTATAAGTTTTTTACTCCTTTGGGTAAATAATAAGAAGAATGTGGTTTTCATTGCTTTATTGAGGGATGACTGAGATCCTAGGTTGGAAATAGGAGAGAAACAACTTAGCAGAGCAAACTTACCATTAAAGATCAAAGAGATGTCTTTAATTATTTCTATTGTGCAAGCCATCCCTTACCATGTTACCTACTATGCACATACCTCTAATTCTTGCACGGAATTTGAATGTTAAGTTTAAATCTAAAACCCAGTGTTTCCTATCTAAGTCTCTCTTTACCTTTGTCTGCTTCAGGGTAAAGTTTGATTCTTCATTTTTATTCATACAATAAAGAATGATTGCTAATTGTGACACAGGCATTATGCTACATGATGAGATATTGCAATGACCAAAACAGATTAAAATCCTGGCCTTCATGGAGTTTGCATTCCAGGGAACACATGCTAATCTCATCTGTGACCTCTTTTTATCAGAATGTTTTCCCTGGGGACCCTGTAACTTGTAGACTGATGGGGCTTCAGTGCCAGAGAATATTTATGACACAGAGGATGGGGTCCCTTCTTCAGAGTCTAGGACTGATTGGAGTCCCAACCCCATATTTATAATTTGTGGGATCTGAGATTATTATTTGTTCTGTATGAGTCTCCATTCCTACTATAGGGATTAACAAGACTGAATGCACATGATTGTCAAAGAAATTAAATTAGATGAAACACATTAAAATAATTTGCAAATTTAAAAAATATATATTTATCAATCAATTTAAGGAAATTAACTTCCTTACAATATTGACACTTTCAATATAATCATGGCATTTTTTTCAATTTGTAGATCTTTAAAAATATTTTTCCATTAAGAATAATAATTTTTTGTGTGAGGATATTGCCCATCTTTACATATTTTAATTTTTTAAAATGTTTATTTATTTTTTGGAGAGAGACAGAACGTAAGAGGGGGACGGGCAGAGAAAAAGGGAGATACAGAATCTGAAGCAGGGTACAGGCTCTGAGCTGTCAGCACAGAGCCCAATGCGGGGCTTAAACTCATGAACTGTGAGATTGTGACCTGAGCCTAAGTTGGACACTTAACTGAGTCACTCAGATGCCCCTACATATTTTTTAAAATTATGTGTTTTTTCTTGTTTAAAAGTAAATACAACTATCCTGATGACTAAAACGTGCCTTTGAAAACATAATGGTAGGCAAGTTTGGAACCATGTAGACAATAAAAGTAATGCTGCATACTCTGAAGATAAAATTCATATAGTGCTTTAGGTTGTTCATGAATCATTCATTCATTCAAGCTTCAATTACTGCCTTTCATCTACCAAGAGAATCAAGTGGGGACATGAAATATTCCTGATACAATGTAACAATTCTGTAATAGAGTTATTCATATATAAAATAATACTCTCTTTCCCTCTCTCTATATATAATTGTATGAAAATCACTTTATACATGCATATAAATCACTCAAGGGAGAAACTGAAAAAAAACTGCTTAGCCATATATGATCATAGTTTTAAAATACAATCAATTATGTCATATTTTCAAATTAACTGAATAATACTTTCACTCCTTTTCACATTAATGAAAAATCCTTCATTTATGCTATTCTATTGAACCTTGATTTTATCCTTATCTGGTAATTCTTGGAAATTTCTGCTCCTTAGAGTACTGCCTGCATTCACAGATTTTTTTTTTTTATTTTTTGCAAGAATTTTTGAAAGTGATTTTTTTACTTAGAGCTGAGAATCCTGAAGATTCTTCTTGAAGATGCAAATTTTCTGTGTGTGGAAAAAGGGAGGATCAGTAAGAAGAAACCAATTTTAATACTATTGTATTGTTTAATCTTCCTCTTCTCCAAAAATAAATGCAAATCTCAAAACTAGCAAAACTTTTTTGCACTTTGACCTTGAATACATCACATCTTATCTGTCACTCATTAACACTATTTGTCATCTTAGAACATTTTATGATAATGCTTATGTTTGATTTGATCTACTTTCTTTAATAAGAATTTTATTATTTTTTAAATCAAGATTTGATCAGATTGCCAGACATTGTGCATAGAAGCATGGAGTTAGAGTACCTCAGCCTTTTTCCTATACACACACAAGATGAAAGGCTGACAACCTTAATTCAATCAAGAATTGATGTGGAGCAGGGCTGTGTTGGAACCTGAGGTAGAGCTCAGTACCAGTTCATGTCTGGTTTCAAACAGGCTCAAAAGTAAGACTTCTGGTGTGCTATCATAGGCCCTTCTAGCTAGTGGGAATTTATTCTTTCTTTTTCAATTAGTATATAGTTGACACACAATGTTCTATTAGTGTCAGGTATACAACATAGTAATTTGACAACTCTGCTATGCTCACCACATGTGTAGCTACCCATCTGTCACCATACAATGCTATTATAATGCCATTGATTATATTCTGTTGTACCTTTCATTATTGTGCATTATTCACTTTATAACTGAAAGCCTGTGCCTTCCATTCATCTTCACCCATTTTGCCTTTCCCGCACCCAACCCCCACTCTGGCAGTTAACTATCTGTTTGTGCTCTGGATTTGTGGGTCTGTTTCAGTTTTTAAATTTTGTTTTGTTTTTTATATTTCACATATAAGTGTAGCCATATGGTATTTTGCTTTCCCTATCTGACTTATTTCACTTAGCCTAATATCCTCTGAGTCCCTCCATGTTGTTGCAAATGGCAAGAGCTCATTCCTTTTTATGGTTGTGTAACATTCCATTATGTATAAGGAATATACACAGGTACATACATACACCACACATTTTCTTTTTGTATTCCTGTATCAATGGATACTTAGTTTGCTTTCATATGTTAGCTATTTTAAGTAATGTTGCAATAAACATAGGAGAATTCTTAGTCTACTTTTTTCTCATAATTGAGTTCCTTTTACTATCTAAGCATTCTAGAAAGAAAGGGAAAAATGTACAATACAATGTACATTAAATGTACAATGTACAAAGTTATAAAATAAGTGGCGATAGTTTGTCAAAAATATCTTCTGTACTTCATTTGAGCATTACTCTGTTAGATAACATAAAAACAAGAGGAGTAGAATAAACCATCTGGGTTGAGACTGTAGGAGGAGATTTGGTTGGAAGCTTGTACATTAAATGAAAATATTTGTACTAAAAGATTTTGATTTTTGTATGCATGGTGGCAGGCAATTAGTTTTTTGACTGTGCTAACTCATGTTTTTTAATTCAAAGCTAAATATCTGGCATTTGAAAGAAGTCTTTAAAATGCAACATGCAGATGAGCCTACTTAGAATATAGCAAACTGAGAGTGCTGGGTGAGTGGAGTTATAAAAAAATCTATGCTTGTGAGCTTCACTGACTTCTTTCCCTGCCCCACACTCCTCCCTCCCCTAATGCACTTCTTTACGGAACTTATTTTCAAGCAGTCATTTAATGAGGGGTTACCGTGTGCCAGGTATTGCACTGGGTGATTTATGCAGATTATTACATTTAATTCTCAAAACTACTCAGCAAGAGGTTAACTGGACCTGTTGCAAAGCCTTTCTGATGTAGAACCCACTCAGAACTGACAACTCAGATCAGGTGTATTTTGCTTCAAAATCCAACAAACCCCACCAAGTATCTACCTCTTTCTTTGTGTTAGGTCATAGGAGGTATAACACCCTATCCTCACTTTCTAAGAAATATCCTGACATTTCATAGACACTGAACTTTTAGAAACCTCCCCAGTGTGGCAGGCCTCTGAAACTTCACAGTTTTAGAGTCCATGCTCTGACACATGGGGGTCTTACAAGATATCTAGGGTTCTTAATTCCTGACAACCAGGTGCTTTTATTTATTTTTTTAATTCTTTTTTTATGTTTTTACTTATTTTTGAGAGACAGAGAGAGATAGCGCCAGCAGGGGAGGGTCAGAGAGAGAGGGAGACATAGAATCCGAAGCAGGCTCCAGGCTCTGAGCTGTCAGCACAGAGCCTAATGAGGGGCTTGAACCCACGAACTGTGAGATCATGACCTGAGCCGAAGCCAGACACTTAACCAACTGAGCCACCGGTGCTCCAACCAGGTGCTTTTGGTATAACATCACCAATATAATGAACAGGTCAGTATAATTTCTTTTTTTTAAAAATCTTTTTAATGTTTATTTTATTTTTGAGAGAGAAAAAGTGTGAACAGGGAGGGTCAGAGAGAGGGAGACACAGAATCCGAAGTAGGCTCCAAGCTTCGAGCTGTCAGCACAGAGCCCAAGGTGAGGTTTGAACTAATGAACCAGGAGATCATAACCTGAGCCAAAGTCAGAGGCTTAACCAATTGAGCCACCCAGGCACCCTAGCCAGTTTAATTTCTTGGTCACATAAAGGCTGTAAAGGGTTGAGGTGCCTGGGTGGCTCAGTTGGTTTCATGGCCAACTCTCGGGTTTGGGCTCCAGTCATTATCTCTTGGTTCATGAGTTCAAGCCCAATGTTAGCTCTGTGCTTCTGGTGTGGAGCCTGCTTGGGATTCTTTCTCTCCCTCTCTCTGCCCTTCTCCTGCTCACCTCTCTCTCTCTCTCTCTCAAAATAAGTAAATAAATAAATAACTTAAAAAAAAAAGACTACAAAGGACTATATGATAAAAGGCCTGGGGAAAATGGTAAAGTAACTGCTTCTGATTATCTTTGTTAGATTAAAAAAATAGGTTAAGTCAATAACTAAACTAGCAGCTGGGAACTGTAATGATTTTTCCTAATCCTCAACTGCAGATCAAGTCTGTGATAAAGCTCAGTCTCCAAGATCTGTTAACCCTGTACACCAGCCAAAAGGGCTATTTAAATGGACGTGTGGTATTAATCAACTTCCCCTGCATTTTAAGGCTCTTTTGTTACGGAACTAATTTTTTCAGTTCATCCAGGCATGTGGTATCACTTTGGGATTGCTGTGCTTTCAGGAGGGTCGGGGGAGAAGGAGTGAGAGGAGGGGAAGCTTTACTGAATGTAGAAAAAATAGCTGTATAGGAAGGGCCACCTGACAGACACTGAGACCTGCAGCGGGCTGGAGCCAGTTCCTGGGATCCAGCAAGAGGAGACTTGGGAAGATACATAAATGCATTGGACTCATCCTCCTCCATTGTCTCAAGGTGGTGGTGCCTCCCATTGACCAAACCAATAAGAAGCCAGAGGGGGTGGCTGCTATGGGTGCATGCCTGAAAATCAGCCTCCTGGAGACTGAGTAGAGTAAATAAGTCTGGAGACTATGATGGGTAGGGAGACTGATCAATGAAAATAGCCAAACTACAGATCTTTTACAATTTAAGTACATCGCGGCTAGTTGCTAGAGGGAAACAAAAACAAGCTGTAAACTTGTCAAGTTTACTGCCTCTTACAAATTTCTTTCAAACATGGATATTGTTCTACATTTTACTGACTCTATTCTCACATGTCACTGGGAGCTCAGTTGAACTTCTGTCCCCACCTTTGAATTCGTGTGGTTGAGGTCACCCTTTCCATTCTCTTTCTTTAAAGTTGGTCTTTTGAACCCCTTTATGCAGAATGGCTACTTTTTACAGCATTTAGATCCCCAAATACCAAACAATAAATAAATAAAATTAAAATATTCTGATTTTCAAGATTCTACTGGGTGGGTAAACATCAATCCACTAAAACACTTCTCCATTCACAAACTACTTTTATATATGTCTTTTCACTCAAGTATTGGCCAGGGAGTATTTCTGTTCTTTCCTTTGGTGAATGAAAATATTTGGAAGCACCTTATCTCACTCCTAGCCATTTTATGAAAGAATTCTATCTGCTCATTATTATTTTCTGTGTCATGTCATCAAATATTTAGCCTCCACAAAGCAGCAACAGCTTTTTAAAATTCTATTTACTTGTTTCTACAATAGACTAATTCTGACTAATTTTCTCATGTCCAAAGATGTGTGTTTTACATTTACTTGTTGGAAAAGCTGGTGCCGGCAAAGTGGCCATGGAATGGAGATGTTGTTCTTGTTCTGTTTGCTCTGTCTTGTTTTCAGGGTAGGGTTTTGAGCCTATAGAGTTTGAAAAGCCAAAACCATACACTGGAATATAATGTATAATTATTTCTGAATCAGAAGTAAGTCTTAAGTAATAAGTTAACTTGAGATTCCAAATATTTTAAGACATAATAAAGCACTACCTCTTTAGTGCTTCCCTTTCAAAAAAAGCCCCTCGGTGATCAAATATTTGCTTCACATTGAATTCTGAACAGTGAAGGGGAATTGACATTCCAGACGAAAGATAGTCCTGAGACTGGCAAGATCTTCCTTCTTCTCTGAATTTACATAGAATAGAGTTTAAGAGTTTAACAACTAAATGAAAATTTAAAGGAAACCTTTTAAAACTTAGAACATTTATTTCTTCCTTCATTATTTTAGGGAGTTTGGACTACAAAAAAAGAATGAAATCACTCATGGTAAAACATCTGGTTGAGTTTTGCTAGCTCTTTTTATATTATGCATTCCAAATTTCCTTATTTGAATGAATAATATTTAAGTGGGTAACTGTTACTGTTCATAATGCTGACCTTTCAAAAGAGAACATCACATTGTTTATGCAACCTTAGTAATGTGGGAAATTGTTTTTCCTTCAGTTAACTTGCTCAAACATCGCTGGTCAACACTGCATACCCTAGCAGAAATGGTGTGGTTTACAAAGTGGATTTTCTGGATCTCAGTGACTCAGACTCTCTCCTCGATCATACCAGAGTTCAAAGTGTCTGTCAGAACATGGAACTCTTGTCCAGTAAGTGCACCCCTTAAAGAAAGGAATTTGGGCAAGATCTGGTAGGATTGTAAATAAAACTCAGGAGTTAGTTACATCAGCATGGGCTCCCACAGGAATTAAATGCTTGCTTTTTCCCCTTAAGGGAAACCGCAACTATTAGAGACAAATAAAATTTGGGTTTATTTTTAAGTGAAGAATATTTCCTTTTTTTGTCTGACTTTTTTAAAGTTTATTTATTTTTGAAAGAGAGAGCACAAATGAGCAAGGGACAGAGAGAGAGAGAGAGAGAGAGAGAGAGAGAGAGAGAGAGAGAGAGAATCCTACACAAGCTCTACTTTGTCAGCAGAGCAGAGAATTCTTTTTTTTTCTATCATAGATTCAGAAATTTTGAGACCTATAAGGCCTCCAAGATATCAGCCTAATGTGATGTCAGTATTTTACAGATGTGGCTCTTGAGGGCTGAGGAAGTTAGGTGAGTTGACCAGAGTTACCTAGTGGCAGAACCAAAATTAGACCCCTGTCTTTCAATGGACTTTCTTGAAGTAAAATTATGCAAACTTTCATTTTTTTGAGTCCTGAGATCTTCATCTGAAAAGTGGGATTAATAATCATAACTAACTTTCTTGTTTTGAGTGAAAGCCATGTAAAGAGCCTAGGTCCATTCCTGAAAATAGTAGGTCACCAAGAAATATAGGTTCCTTTCTCTTTCTCCTCAGACTCTAATATCCTTGGTCACACATGGTAGGAAGAGGTTTTTGAGGCCTTTGAGGCCACCTTTGAGGCCACCGTGAGATTGAAACCTCAGCCCTGGTGAAAATCTCTATGAGAAGCAATGGACCTTAGGGGAATGGTGGGGAAGCACAGATTTGTAAGCCCAGAAAAGAATTTGGAAACATTAACAGTATCAGCAGGTCTCAGAGACAGGCAATCTGGAATATACATCCAAATCCCCCCATGTGAACAGCTGTGTGAACTAGACATCTCCCATATACTGACACTCAGACTGGAGCACTGTTCTGCTGTGTCTGAGAGGCTAAATACTCTGTGGCGGAATTATGGGTATAGATGAGCCAATAGGGTAAGTGACTAATACTGAAGGGGAAGACACATCCAAACACAGAGTGGGAAAAGGGCGAGGCAGAGCTAAGATCAGAGGTCAATTTTAATTTCTTTCCCATTTGTTTTTTTATAAATAGTAATGTAACAAAGAATTTTGGGGGCAGCTGGGTGGCTCAGTCAGTTAGGTGTCTGACTTCAGCTCAGGTCATGTTCTCGTGGTCTGGGGTTCGAGTCCTGTGTTGGGCTCTGTGCTGACAGCTCAGAGCCTGGGGCCTACTTGGGATTCTGTGTCTTCCTCTCTCTCTCTGACCTTCCCCCACTTGCACTCTGTGTGTCTCTCTCAAAAATAAATAAACATAAATAAATAAATAAATAAATAAATAAATTTTGGACTTTGATTATTGCCTCTTGTTATGCATGAACTCTTTATGTAGATGCAAAGTGGGGTACAACTTTTTTAAAAATTTTAAAATGCAAGCTAACACTTGTGCTTCATAGAATCTTCACTGGGATTTTTATTCCAGGGCAGGGATGAAGCTTCCAGTAAATGGTGCTTGCCTGAAACCCTGAGATGCATGTGCCAATCTACTTTTACTCAACTGTCCTAGAATCGTTTATCCACTGACTTCTTCTGAAGGTAAAGTGAGACAAGAAGTTACACTTTTATGTTTCTGTTATAGAAATTCTCCTGCGTTAAAATATATTACTCTTTTCTGTTTATTTTATTTTATTTTTTCCTTTTTATTTTTATGGAAGTGCTTATTAGGTATAATCTCTTTGGCCTGATTTATGTCTTTAAACTGTCTGATATTATAAAAACTGGATCACTTTTGGTCATTTCCTAATTCCACAAGTAAAAACCATAACATTTTAAAAATATCACCCAATAAATCAAAATAACTTAAAATCTGACCAAATATTTTGCTATTTTAACACATATGTGTTTTGCCAAATCTCACATTCTATAGTCCCTGGACATGCATAAAAAATGCCAAATTTAGGCTGCTATTTAGTCAATTGGTAGAAAATATATTACTATTAACTGTTTATTGTTTTAGAAATCCAAACCAGCATATAAGCAGTATCTTATTCAAAGCTGAGTATTTTGCAGTTTAGGAATAATTTAAATCAGACAAGAGGATTTTTATGAGACTCAAACTGTCTAAAGTGAGACTGGAACTCTTAACAAAAGAAAGAATTTTATCTCCCCCCCCATAGTTCAATAGTTCAAAATATATGTGAAGCAATTAGCAATCATTAACATATTTTTCTGGCATATTCTGATTAGCCTTCTCTAATTGGAGAGCAACCTGAGGGAATAGCTCTCAAAATGCTATAATTGACTGGAGAAGGGCAACACATGAATCAAAGGACATGGATTCTATTAGTGCACTTTAGCATTACATAGCTCAGTGGCCTCTGATGGGGAAGCCACAGAGAAACACAAGTGGATTAGGGATAGGAAAGTGAGGGTCAAGGGCAGGGAGAGCACACATGGTGCATGGATAGACTTCACTTAATTCATGTCTGTGCCTTTGGCTGATCTTGTTAGGATAACATTTCCATGATTTCCTCTGGTCTTCAATTTGCTATTCAACAACCATCATAACCAAGACATTGATTCTAATGCTTGGAATGAACTTCTTCTCCTATAAGTTTAAATACTTTGCCATTTATCCTAGCCTTAAGGGAACTGGTAAGCTAAGCATCACACTTAAAATCTTGCTTTGTATTCTCTTGATTCAGTACACCCACTTTTCTTACATGACCTAATACCAAGACTGAATTAAAATTTAAAAAAAGATTACTTTTGGCCACTGAACTATTTCCTAATAAGTATTGATGTTGAGGACGGGAGGCAAATGACATCACCATTTCTATTTATTTTACTGCTCTGTTTCCAATGTGGTATGCTTACTCATTCAGGTACAGTATGCCAGAAAGGAAGGGTGTTCCATCTGTGAAAAACTGGTATCTGAGCTTTCCTTAGACTGACACTAATAAGTGAATGAAGACAATTCTGAATACTTAGGAACGCTGTATATTCTAGGTTTTGACAGATAGTTTGATTTCACTGACTTAACTCTTTACAGGTGGCCGAGTAACTGCCTGATGTATTAGGCACCAAAAAAGGGGAGATTAAGAATATCATTTCAAAGAGAGTCACAGTACACGCCACTTCACATGTCTTCCCCGATTTTTTTTTTGACCAGGTCACAAATATTTATCAAGCATTTTTACCTTATTCAATTTAACACTGATAAATTTGATGCCATTGAATGAGCATTGGTACACTGAGATACTATAATATTAAACTCATATCATTTTATTTTATTTTTTAAATGTTTTATTTATTATTAAGATAGAAACGGAGCATGAGCGGGGGAGGGTCAGAGAGAGAGGGAGACACAGAATCTGAAGCAGGAACTGAGCTATAAGCACAGGCAGTGAGCTATAAGCACAGAGCCCGACACGGGGCTCGAACCCGCGAACCGTGAGATGGTGACCTGAGCCGAAGTCGGCCGCTTAACTGACTCACCCAGGTGCCCCAAACTCATATCATTTTTAAATATCTTAATTAATTACTTTCAAACTCAACTCAAGGTGCCTGAGTGGATCAGTCAGTTGAGCGTACGACTTCGGCTTGGGTCGATTTCGCAATTCATGAGCCTGAGCCCCAAGTCGGGCTCTGTGCTGACAGCTCAGAGCCTGGAGCCTGCTTTGGATTCTGTGTCTCCCTTTCTCTCTCTGCCCCGCCCCCACTCATGCTCTGTCTCTCTCTGTCTCAAAAGCAAATAAACATTAAAAATTTTTTTAAAAAATTCAACTCCTCATATACGGGGAACAAAACTACTGTAGTTTTACATTGATGTATTTCTAAATATGCCATCTTTTTAGAAAGCATCTAATGGACTTGGAAAATAGATCATTACTATTCGTCTTTTCTAACCTACTTCTTTTATGTATATTTGTATAAATGTGCATAAACAAATATGTCTATATACTAAATATATTGTAAATAACCTAAGTATATTGTCAAGAAAATGTGAAGGTTATTTTATGCTCTCAAGACAAAATATATTAACTATCTGAAATAGATTTAAAAATACATGTGAATTCAGTGATCAGAGCTGAAAAGGATTTTATGTAGAGCAGAGTCAGTTCTGATCCTTCTTTGTCTAACAGGTAAAGCATACTGTTCCTATGGAAACTGCATTTGGAGAAAATGATATTATTTTAAGTATTAAAATATCTACCGAATCATAAAGTCAGTAGAATGATTTACTCTATAGTGATATTTAAAATCTATTGTGCATTCTGAGCAGATCATATTTTTTATGGTCTAAAAGTAAACTTCAAGAGAATTCTTTTGTTATTAAAATATGGTAAACTCAGAACCCGTCCATCTATTATATATTATGTTTAAGAAAAATATTTGAACAGTTATGTATCATATTGATAGTGCATTGTGGGGAAAAAAAGTGCCTTTGACCAAAATTGACTGAGTTGTAATGCCATAAAAGAAAGCAAAACAAGGCACCATTACCACAAAAAATAGATAATTTTTTGTTGAGATCATTTTTATAGGCAATTTTTAACAGCTTAAATATGACATAGGTGTTTTTATATAATTAAATTGTGTAGCAGTTGGTCCTCCATTTAGTTAGCTGTTACCTGTACTCTGTTAAATTAATATGACCCATTGCATTCATGATGTGCCACAGAAATGCTCACTCAATTTCTGTATCTTTTATGATGCTTCATGGAATATAAAGTAACTATCTTGTTCAGAGTCAATGCAACTACATTGTTGCAGCCCTGCCCAGATGATTGCTCTTTTATGCAATACAGTGATGGTGTTCATTTTGAGGAGACGGGCTCTGGAGGGCAGTGGTGTTCTTTTCCTTTCTTTCTTTCTTCTTTCTTTCTTTCTTTCTTTCTTTCTTTCTTTCTTTCTTTCTTTCTTTCTTTCTTTCTTTCTTTCTCTGTCTCTCTGTCTCTCTCTGTCTGTCTTTCTTTCTTCCTTCCTTCCTTCCTTCCTTCCTTCCTTCCTTCCTTCCTTCCTTCCTTCCTTTCTTTCTTTTTCTTTTTCCAGAAGGTAGGATTCACTTCTCAAGGCATGTCCAAAGTTTTAAAAGTTGAGAGGAGTAGCATTCGCTGGCTGACAAAACAAGATAAGATTTGTTAACCAAAATTGGAAAGAGCCTTCCTTTCTTGGGTGTCCCACCAGCTTTGAGTTTTAAGAAGTCATTTTCATATCACCTTTGTCCAGAGCCTTCCATATATAGCAACAATATATCAGGCATCCCTTTCATCTTCCTTGTCTCCTTCCTACTTTCTTTTCTTTTCCTTATTAACAACGTGTTGGGAGAAGGGTTCCAAGACATATTGTGCCACTTGGAATAAAACTGACATCAAGGCGTGGTATCAGCCGCGATTTTAGGTTAAAGGGCTTCAGACAAACCTTACATTGAGACAAGACCCAACATGAGTGCAGATATTATGTAGGACAACAATGCTTTGACTTGAAACATGTCATTTGTTTTTGCTAAAGTAATTCTAAGTGCGCCGCCTGAGTTAGCGACGTGTTGTACCAAAATAAACCACAAAACAAAACGAAGCAGAAATTATGTCAATCCCTTAACTTCAAGAAGCTTACGATGTAAAAATATTTAAGGGAGCTCTAAAAGTCTCCTTAATTTCTGAGTTGCAAGGTTTATTTTCTAGATCTGAGCCCCCTGATAAAGTAGAATAGTTAGATTCTGTGTGCTGCTATTTGTGTTTTAACTTACAAAATAGAATATAATACAAAAACATATTTCTGATTTTAAAAAATTGTATATTATATAGAAAATAACTCTGTTAGCATTAGAAAGTACTAGAAAATATGAATATATTAATTACCCAAGATGCTCAATTTAGAGGCAAAAACCTTTAATTTTTCTTTATACTGTATATGCTATTCTGTGTCTTGTGTTTTCCAGTTAACATTATCTTGTGAAGAATTTCATGTCATAATTTTAAGTATATTTAAAAATTGAATAATATTTCCTTATATATGTATTATCTTAGCTCATCCAACCATCAATATATTATTAAGTATTTACATTGCTTCCAATTTTGGTTGTGTTGGTAGGTGACTACTATGAAAACCACATTAGAATGTAAGCTAAGTGAGGCAGTATCTGTGTTTTTTTTCTTGTTTTCTGCTTTAAGCTTAGCATATAGAGCAAGGACTCAATGCATATTTAATAAATAAGAGAAAGAACAAATACATAAGCCTGAATATTTCTTCTTAGAGATTTTATGGAGAATAGATTTTTCCCTCTCACATAAAAATAGAAGAAGACAACATGGATTCATAGTAGTATTTGCAACTCAATGTCCCTAACAGAGCAGAACAGTGCAGAATCTCTGCAAGATAAAATGTTGACAGGAATGAAGTGATGCTGAGACCCAACAGGGGTAAGAACCCACAACAGATAATTAAGAAGGCAAAATGATGTGGGAGTTTGCCGGACAGACTTTGGGAATAATTCCAAGGTCAGAGACTGCAGAATCTGGAGAAAAGTAACTAACTGAACGAGAGTGGAACAGGACAGCCAAGTCCTCTCTCAGGATGGCCGATGGCTGCACTGGCACAGAGGTGGGATTAGCACTCTGATGACAGAGTTCTGATAGGAAGATTCCAGAATATGTGTGGAATCCGGCGAGCAGATAATGATGGAATGTGGTGCTTCTCACATCTGGCCACACATTGGAATCAACTAGGGGGGTTGAATATTACTGAAGTCCAGATCCCATACCACAGAATTCTGATTCAATGGTTTGGTTGTGGCCTGAATATTGGGATTTTTAAATTTGATGATGGCTGCTCTAAATAACCACTTTTGGCTTATCAAAAGGAGGTATAGTCCCTCCACCTCAGAAACAATATGTCCATTTGGATATTCCAAGTGGAGGACTCTGGTAATCAGAACTGTATTTATTTCTAGTCCAACCCACTAGTGTCTATGAACTTAAGCTACAAAAGTATTCATTATAGGCCTATTTTTTAAATTTATTTTTTACAAATTAAACAGGAAACCAAGAATCATTGAAGTCAACAAATTTCAATGAACAGAGTTAATTCAAGAAACAGAAGAAGATAATAAAATAAATAGAATATCCTGAGAGAAGTATAACAGGATACTATATCTATAAAACAAACCAAGAAACTAAAACATTTGCTTCAAAAAAAGTTACCAAAATGAAAGTGTGAATGCTTCAATTAAAAATAGGTCATCATTAGCGTAGATTAGGTAACAGAAAAATAGGCACAGAGGAAAACTGAATTAGTGATTAGGAAGACCATGCCCAGGTAAGTTTATAGTTCACATAATGAAGAAGTGGAAAGTCTAGAGAAGTATTTAGAAATATGGAGGACATATTGAGAAGTTTCTATGTTCTTCTGAGAGGTCCTTCAAAAAATAGAGAAATAAAACAAAATGAAAGAGAAAATTTTCAAGGAAACATAGGCAAAAAATATCCCAGACTTGAAGAGAGATTAAAAGGGCTCATCTGGTAATGATAAAGCTCTCACACAAATATATCCTGGTAAAGTTTCACAATTCTAAACCTAAAGAAAGAACCCTGAAAGTAATGAGAAAAACATAGGTAACCTACAAAGAAATGAAAGATTAGTATAAGCTGCCCCTTAAAATTTTAAAGGGAAATTATGTGAAAGCTAGAGTTCTTTATTTTGCCAAAAAATTACACTACATTGCAAAATGAAAATATTTTCATATCAAGGCAAAATCTTGAAAGGAGGGGAAGAATTTTCTATATTCAAAAAGAGCAACTTTGAAAAAGTATGAAATTCATCTCTCTGCCTTTAATATAATATCAAATTTTATATGCTGTAAAAAATTCAAGAATTTGAAAAGTCATGAACGGTAGCAGGCGCTCTCAGAGTACTTCTCTGGACCCTGGCTTCCTCCCCATGTTTATACCTGCTATCTGAACTTCAGGAATTGGTTAGTGTACCTTATCTGTTGATAACACCAGCATCATCTTCTATGCTTTTCACTATCAGGGATTGTTTCCACTCAGAAAATTAGCTTCCTGCCATATAAAATGCTCTCAAGAAGCAAGAAGTCACCTGCTCCTTGTATTCTTATGTTACTCAGCTACCTACTTTCAATATTTTCTTCTCAGAAGATGATGATTATCTTCCTGTGTGGTATAATTCTTAGCACTCATGATATTGATGTTTTTATCTTGGTAAATATTTCTTAATATGATGATAGAACTCCTCTCAGATTCATGATCCAATTTCAGAGTTTAAACAAATAGACCAAAAGTTATTACTGCACATCTTTCTATAAAATTGTACATGCTATAGTGCTATCAATACTTTTGAATGTGGAGATTGTGTGTATGGGTAATGTTGGCTCTCACAAATCTGTTTCTCACCACTGAACTTCCTCCCACTGAACCAAAGAAATTCCGTAATGTATAATAAAACTTCTCCTCTTTACGTTTTTGTGATATGGAAGAAGGGTATTGCAATAAGGATTTTACAAATAAATACACTGGAAGTTCAACTATTATTTAGTTTTTATTCTGTCACATTAACAATGAAGCAAAGCCTTAGGCAAACATTGATCCACTGGGCTACCACAAATTTTTGAAAACAAGTCATATCTTGAGAGTTTACCCCTTAGAGATAGGTAGTTTCTCAGGCATTTTTAAGGTGTTCAAGTCTCTCTACACATTCTAGCTTTACATAAATATTGAATGCTTTCTATAGAGCCGGTGCCATGTGAATTGCTTTATAAACAACTTTGTAATGAAGGTACTGTCATTGTTCCTTTCTCTCAGATGAGGAAGATTGGAGACTGGGTAGCAGATGGGGGATATTAAACTAGGCCTGGTTGTCTGTGATCTTGCCCTCCTGCCTCTTCTAAACTGAGTGTATTGCCTATTTTACAAGCCTAATTAGAAACTTCTCAGTGAGACTCATGTTCAAAAGCTCAAAAGAAGTTGCTAAAAATTTTCATTAAAATGCCATGTAAGTTTCACTTCTTATACAACTATGTTCATGAATCATCATCCAGATTCAAGTCTGTTTTTAAAATTCTTTTTCGTTGTTACTCTACAACAAAAAACAATTGTCAATTCCTGTTGTTTACTGTCTGTCCTCTGCAGAAGACAGAGTCTGTGTCTTGTGAAGCAGGTACTACTTTGAGAAAGTAGACACATTTTGGTTTAATTGTATTTCATGTGTTTAGAAAACTGCTTTACCTAGAGGAGTTACTCAATAAATATTTGTTAATGCAGTGACATTTTTCTTACTCATTTCCTCTTTTCAACTCCTACTGGTACCAAAACAGAGCCTTCTTTCACCTGGACTCTTAAGTATAGTCACCTTCCCTTGGCTGAGAGTTTTCAGTGTTCATCCTCTTCCATTTTCTCTAATCTGCCAAGTATATTGCTGCCCCAGGGCCTTTGCACTCATAGCATGATGGGACCACTCTTCTCCCAGAGAGGCACATTGCTTACTCCCACACCTCTCTTGGATCTCTGCTTAAAAGTTTTCCTATTGGTGAGAATGGTTATTTAAAATAGCAGTCCCGCCCCATCCAGGGCTCCTTCTATGATTATTGAAATTTCTTCCTCTGATTATGGTCCGGGTTGATTCCTTAGGGATGGTTTAGGGTAAATCCAGTGGGATTTTAGTACACAGGATCATAGATTGGGGGGGGAGGAGGGAGAACTGCATAAGACTTGGGAGACAATTTTGAGAACTGTAACTCATCCTGTGAATGAGATGAGGAGCTGTTGGAAGAAAGATGTGAATAAGGAGGTTGATTAGAAAGGCTTTTACTACTCCAGGTGAGAGAGTCAAACAGAGAGAATGGTGTGTTTGAAACGGCTGTTAGCAGAGAGAAAATTGGATTAAAATTTGCCTGTGAAATTGATGTAGGGTGTGAGAGAAAGAAAAAACTCGAGAATGACTTTGAGAATTATGGCTTGAGAAATTGGAATACTGGAATTTTCATTTACTATGTTGAGAAAAATTTTGGGGGAACAGTTTTTAATGGGGAGATCAAGATTTCAATTTAGGACATGTTAAGTTTGAGAAATCTATTTGATATTCAAGTAGAAAATGATAGATAATTAAATAGAGGGGTCAAGTAGGCAGTTGCATATAAAATTCTGGTATTTAGAAAATAAGTCCAGATCTGAGATATAAATGTAAAAGTTGTCAGCATGTATGTGGTATGGAAATCCATCAGACTGACAAGACCAAGAGAGTAAAATAGAGAAGTCTAGCACTGAGCCCTAGGACACTCCAGTAATTAGATGAGAATTCAGCAAAGGAGATACAGAGAGGAACCGATGTGATGGGAAGACAACCGGGAGAGGGAGCTGCCTCAGGAGTAGATGTTGTTTCAAGGACGAAGGAGAGATTTACTGGGTCAGCGTTTCTGGTGTGTCATGTAAGGTGAAGATTCAGAAATGACTATTGGCATTAGAAACAGAGACTGTTTCCAACCATTAAAAGACCACTTTTGGTGGAGGTAACAAATGCGTGGGTTCAAAGGAAAAGGTGATAGGAAGTACTCTAAGAGAAGAAAATGACACATGCAAAGAGGATGGGAGTGTGAGGCAGTTTTAGGACAATAAGTACCTTCTTTTCTAAATAAGGATTAATGGCTGATTCCTGGCCATTGAAGGCTCATTGCGTGGCTTACATAGTTGGGAGGTATATATGTATGTATGAGTGAATCTGTGTATGTATTGTGTGTGTGTGTGTGTGTGTGTGTGTGTGTGAATATGAACCATTCCAAATTTAAGACCAGGACAGTAATATGTCCAAAACTATGCTTTAAAGAAATCAAGGTGACATCAGTATCAGTAATGAATTTAGGAGACATAAGGATCTCTAAGGCAATAGGGTACTGAATTTAAAAAAGTAAAGGTAAAGGGTGCCTGGGTGGCTAAGTGTCTGACTTCAGCTCAGGTCATGATCTCAGAGCTGGTGAGTTAGAGCCCTGAGTTGGGCTCTGTGCTGACAGCTCGAGCCTGGAGCCTGCTTCGATTCTGTGCCTCCCTCTCTCTCTGCCTCTCCCCTACTCACACTCATGTCTCTCTCTTTCTCAAAAATAAACAAACATAAAAAAATTTTTTAAGTAAAAGTAAAATTTAGCTGAACTTGGCATTTTTAGTTGTTTCTTTAGATTTTTACCCACACAAGTAGAGTTGACAGAAAACAGTCTTGAAAAACATGGGTAGTGAAATAAAAATTGAAAGTAAATATTTCAAGCATGGAATTAAAAATACCAGATCAAAGACTTGGATTTAATGTTTGTGCAGTTTAAGTCTCAAAATTATATAGAAAACATTTATTTTGAAATTCTTAAGAAAATACGACTTCATAATTTATAGCAAAAACATTTATTAACTTATGTAATATAAAGGTAGATGTTTAATTACAAAAATGTTTCATATTTAGGCTGGTAAAATTGCTATGAAGTATCCATTTGTTAAAATATATTTGTGTTTGTATTTTCATGGTCCATAAAGAACCAACATAAAACAGATTTTTAATAGTCCTTGTACATTTTACACAGCTGTCGTGGGGCTAATGCAGTAATTGTATATTCATATATAATCAGTGATGTAATTGCTTGATGTATATATTAACTTTTGCTAACTTATGCCCAGAAATTGGTGAGATTATAAACTGATTTTCTAGGATCATAATAATAGTGAATGGAACTCTGATTTACTGTCAGAGAAATTTAGACCTGGTTAGCAATTCTTGGTCTCAGATTCATTATATCAGAAAAATAGTATTTACTCTGTCTGCTTAATAAGGCAGAAAGAAACATCAAAGGCAAAAAAAAGATAGATCCTCTTACAAGTGCCATTAATTTTTATTACTATGTTATATTTAATAAATATATGTTAAATTATAAAATAAATTTTAATTAATATTTTTTTCAGCATTGTAAATTGTACCAAGAACGTGTATATTAAAGTGCGAATATGTATGTGTATGTTTAAAAAAGAAACTTGAGTGGCACAAGAAAGGTTATTTTGGTATTTCATTTTCATTTATTGTTGCAGCAGATGTATTTGATATTTCTGAAGATTTCATACATTGTCTTATTACAAACAAATTCAGAGGTTAAGTGTCATTACGCTATAAAGAACAAGCTTCATTTTCTAAAAGAGAAACAATTGATCTTCTTTCAAATGACTAATAATAAATACATGTTGTTTTTTCTCAGATGTATGCCAGAGATATTTCCCACCCTTTGTGTCATGACATAAATTTTATAATTTCTGCCTTATTTGGGTCCAGATCTTCACTCCCTCGGAAGCTTATAATGTCTTTTGCTTGCTTGCTAATCTGTCTCACACATTTCTTCCCTCCATTGTGCTTGAGCTCCACTCACTTATTCTTGATTCATATTATCTAATTAAGAAAATCAGCTTCCAATTTGCCCATGACTTTATGTATCTATCCTTAACTTACTGTAGATACATTTGGAAGACAATTTATCACTTTCGCCCATGATGGGCACTCTTTCCCCAGAAGGCATATGAATATGTCTACTTTAAAAAGAAAAAGTCATGAAAAAGACCATCTATCTTTGGGAGGTAATAAAGTACAGAGTGATTATTTGAGTTAGAAAGCAATTCTCTGTGAGTCTCTTACCTTTTCTGCACGTCTTATGAGCCTTGGCAATAACATAGTGCTTTCATCTTCAGTAGAAGTGATGTGTTTACTGCTTATTATAAAAGGTCCAGGCTTCTTGAACTAATAATTTATCTCCTATAATTCAGAGCACTGCATATGTGGGTGTGACGTGGCTCCGCTTTTACCACCTTCTGGAAATCGTGGCTCAAGGAAGCTACACAAATATGCTGATAGTTCCACTGCTTGTGTGCTGTAGACTACATGTTTGTATCTCCTAAAAATTAATATGTTAAAACCTCATCCCCAGTGTGGTAGTGTTTGGAGATGGGACCTTTAGGAAGGTAGAACTTTCATAAATGGAATTAGTTCCTTACAAAAGACCTCCAGAGAGCCCCCGTGTGCCTTCTATGTGAAGACATGCAGAGGAGAGAGACACTTGTGAAACAGGAAGTGGGAACCCACCAGGCACTGAATCTGCTTTGGCTTTGAACTTCGTAGCCTCCAGAACTGTAAGAAATAAATTTCTATTGTTTATAAGCCTCCCAGCTTGTGGTATTTTTGTTACAGCAGCCTGAACTATGACTAAGGACTTAGAAACTCTGTGATGGGTCATGAAGTCTTTTGTTTCTCAAACTATGGCAAGTTTGCTTTTAACTAGAATAAAACCTCCTGGCCTTCCGGGTTTTGGGCAGTTCTGGTGATGAAGATGGCACATACAGACATGGCCTTTTGGAATAAGAAGGATGAGGATCATGTGGGCCAATTAAAGAGATATTACTAATTCATAGGAAGAGTAGCAAATGTTTTGACCAAGTTGAATGGTCAACTGAGCAATAAATACCATACTCTACTGGCTGTTAATGAGAGAGGTGATTGTTGCTACATCCCTGGGTAAGAAGACTTCTGTATTCATATGGTAGACTGTCTCAGTACTGCCCTATTGTAATGTATAGTTCAAAGATTTTTCATGGGTAGGCAAGAGGTTTTGCCCCGTCATGATCAATTTTATGTGTCTTGGGCTAGATCATGGAATCCAGTTTTTGGTTAACTACCAGTCCAGATGTTGTAGTGAAGGTATTTTTAAATGTGATTAACGTTTAAATCAGCAGACTTTGAGTAAAACGAACTACCCTCTATAATATAGTTGGGTCTCATCAAATTAGTTGAAGGCTATAAAAGAAAAGTCTGAGGTCCTCCAAGGAAGAAGGAATTCAGCTTCCATCGGCCTTTGGATTCAATAATTCAATGTTGAGGCACCTGAGTGGCTCAGTTGGTTAAGTGTTCAACTCTTGATTTCAGCTAGGTCATGATTTTGTGAGATTGCGTCCTGCATTGGACTCTGCACTAACAGCCCAGAGCCTGCTTGGAATTCTCTTTCTCCTTATTTTTCTGCCCTCCCTTGTTCACATACACATTCTCTCTCTCAAAATAAATAAATAAATAAATAAATAAATAAATAAATAAATACCATTAAAAAAGAGATTGCAATGTCATCTCCTCCCTAGGTCTCTAACCTATCTACGTGCCCTGCAGATTTCAGACTCACCATCCTTCACAACTGCAAGAGCCAATTCTTTAAAATAACCTCCATGCCCCCCACACCCTTTGGTTCTGCTCTCTGGAGAACCCTGACTAATACAGCCCCTTTCAGACAAGTTAGAAGACATGCACCCATTACTGAATGTAATGGGAAATTTGTGGCATCTATTGTCAGAAGGATGGCAAATCATTATAACTAGTTGAGTCACTTGGAGGATGAGGGGCAGGCATGTAATTGTTGTCAAGGAAGACTGGAAAGAGATGGGCTGGCTGTGTTATTATGACACAGTGCATCATGCTAAATTTAGATCCATTCAGAGATAACAGCCTTGTATTATTATTTTTTTTTTTGTAGTGGGTTGTGGCTGCTATAAGGAGGTTTCAGTGTTCTCAGTAATACTTCTATGAGACAGGTAAATTCTTGTGGAAAATCATAAATAAGGCAACTGAGTAGTATTTGGCCTCTTACTGCATTGGATTGGCTTTATAGGGCTGATGAAAGTGAGTCACTGGAAAATGAATACCCAATCCAAAAGAATTTAGATAAATTCTTGTGGTTAGACCTGCTGCCCTATAAGCTTCCCTTATTTTTTAATGTTAAAACTGGTAAAAACTTGAGAGATGTTATCATGACAATGTAGCAACAAAAGCCCTGGTTTAAGGTGGACTCCTTAACAAGAGTTGCTGCTGTCTAAGTCAAGTCCAAGTCAGTGAAATGGCACAAACCAGCAGCCTTAGCCAGAAAGCAACATGGCTGTGGCTGCTTAATCAAGGGGTCCTCAAATCTGATATAGATGGTGTCAGTAATGATGTCCTTGCTGCCCAATATAGGATTTTGGAAGGACTAAAACACTAGATGTTTGTTTGATGGATCTGTGAGTAGCTACTGTATTGCTTGAAACAGAATACAAATATGCCTTCCTTGCTAGTGCAAAGCTACTTTCTTCTTCCACATCCCCTGGTCCCTGGAATTTTCCTTTACCTGATCTCAGCTACTATAGGAGAAAGATGACCAGAGGTCTCTCTGTCCCTAAAAGTTTCAGAGGCAATATGCACCTGTGTGAGTATGCTGGGAAGCTTTAGAAATGGGAGGGACTCAAACATTTATGGATCTGTTTAAGTCAGGAAATAAGTCTCCATCCTATCCTGTTTCGTGTTGAGAGAGGCATCCAAATTCAACCTATGTGATCTGAGCAAGTTTTACAGTAGTGATAGGAAACTAATGTGACCTCATGGAACTTGTCCTTTTCAGCCAACTTAGTGTTCTTATTACTGTAGATCCCTATGTGAATGCATAGTAGTAATTAATGTGCTATATGCTTGTATATCCACATACCATAAATGCCATAAAGGAGTCCTTTAATCAGAAAGAACTGCACACACAGAAATGTTAATCTCTTGGGGACCCACTACCTTGTCATCCCTTTGAGCTAAATGTTTCTGTGGCTGATTATTTTGCTGATTTTTGCCTCTGGCGATGGGTGACAAGTCTTTATCTAGAAGCATCTTTTGGGCTCTATCTGTATTTTGTCACTTCCATGATGTGGCTATCAGGTAAATTTCTTTCAGAAAGCAGCTATTAGCTTGCTGTTATGGTCTTATAGAAATTGAGTGCTAATCCATGAAGCCTTATGAGTCCCTGGTCTGACAGTCTCATTCTGGGATGCGTAAACTAGATTCTCACTAACAAGGTGGAAAGGGCTCAATATACCTCTCTTATCAAATGGAAATGGAATAGCCAGAAACACAGCTGGTTTGGCTCCGGAGGCATCTCAGCTGTAGGTTAAAAAGTAACGACTATTCCTTTAGACGAAAGCTTATTTCTATTCAGAATCTGGAAGTAATACTGTTGGCTTAATGCGGCCCTCAGCTTAAGAGGTTTCCCTAAATGACTGAACTTGGCTAACCAATACTTAAGCTAAAGCAGTATAATTTAACTGACTTCTTTAAAAATTGGCTCAAAAAGTATTCTGATCCTACCTCTTACCCCCTCCTGCTCTACAAATCTCTAAAGCAGTTTGATTACTGAATGTGGTTGTTTACTGAAAGGTATTATCTTCTCTTACACACTTCCTGGTCAGACTCAATTGAATAGTATCCCCTATATTCAATGGCTAGTGTCTTTAAAAGAGAAAGGAAAGGGATATTTGGCCACAGAAAGATACAGAGGGCAGCTGGCCATGTGAAGATGGAGGCAGAGACTGGAGTGATGCCACTACCAGCCAAGGAATGCCAGGAGCCAATAGAAGCTGGAAAAGGAAGAAAGAGTGTTCTCTTAGATTCTTCAGAGCGCGAATGACCCTGCTAACATTTGATTTCAGATTTTTTTTTATCTCCAGAACCATGAAAAAGTAGATTTTTACTTTTCTAAGCCACCAAGTTTGTGATCACTTATGGTAGCTTTAGAAAACTAATACACCTGGTAATGAATAGGTTGAAGGATAGTGGGTTCTAAATTCCAACTGTAAAAATTTGGGATTCCAACCTGATATTCCCTGGACATGATGCTTTTCCCCTCTGATTTAACAATCTTAAACTGGCCTGATTCCAGGGTCAGCTTAGCCAAAAGGGACACTAGTGTATTCAAAGTTAATGCTGGTTCAGCCATTTGCATTGTCCTGTGGGACTGACAGGATCTTCAGTCACAAAAGGAATTACTACTTGGTTAAGTATACTTGCTGGCTGAATTCTTTTCCAGAGGTCCATAAAGGACAAAGCAGGGGACATAATGGATCTGTGTAAGTTCTACAGGAACGGTCTTATTTCTCTTGGGCCTGATCTAAGTGTGATTAGGGAATAACTGGAAATAGGTAAAGTTATCGCTACTGGAAAAGGGGCACATCAATTTTGTCACAGTAGAGGGAGAATAATTTTGGCACTGAAATGGAGTTCCTTGGACTTCAGAAGGTAAAAGAAAGGGCAGGGCACTAAAGATTATTTTTTTCTTTTAGAATAAGCCCTGGGGACTTTCTCATGGAGAAACAGCCTGTCATGGCAAATGGTTGCAATAATACTTCACTTACTGGTGAGTCTGCCATCTTCTGCCAGACAGATCTGACTACAATTTGATCATCATTCCCCTTACTCTTACTAAGAAGCTTATTGTAAATAGAAAGGGGTGGCCCCATTTCCTACACATTCCATGCAAAACATTTGTCACCATCTCTGAATGTCTGCCCCAGTCCCACTCCTGTGGCTGTTGTCCAGCCACTCTGTGGGATACACAAATGCCACCCATCTGGTGGTGAAGGGAAAAAGGACCGATTGGACTGACTGCCCTTATACAATCCCTCCAGACAAAAGGACTGGAGTCAATTATTTGAACTGAACTGAGGTCTTAGCTTTCAGGTCATATTGGAGGCAATATCCATGTATGCTTCCCCAATGGGTGCAGGGGGTGACAATTGTCCACATTTTCTTTCTAGGGACACCATGTGTGTCTTCAGGACTGAACCTCTTGTGTGGAAGTCAGGCATTAATTTGCCTCCTTCCTGAATACAAAGCTAATTTTAACTTTGAGGTTGTCATCTGAGACCTTCTAGTATTTAAGGAAGAAGCCTCATCGGTAGATCAGGTAGTTTTCAGATGACTGTGGGGTTCTTTCCAAAATGAAGCTGTAGTCACTTTCTCTGGGGAGCTTCCTGGACAGAGGACTGGTTCATTATTTACTTGTACCCTTTTGGCAGTTATCCCTGTGATGTAAGTCATCTTGTTAGAAAAAGTACTGAGGTTATAAGTGATGTCATACAGTATTTGTTTTTCTCTGTCTGACTTATTTCATTTAGGATAATGCCCTCAAAGTTTATCCATGTTGTTAAAAATGGCAAGATTTCCTTCTTTCTCATGGCTGAATAATTTCATAAATATATATATTCACATAAATATATATAAAGAACATGTGGTATATATATTATATATTTATGTTACATAAATGTAATTATCTATAATTATATGTTATACTTATAATATTTTGTATAAAACATGTGAAATATATATACCATATCTTCTTTATCCATTCAGCCTTTGTTCCATATCTTCGCTATTGTGGATAATATTGTAATAAACCTGGGAGTGCAGATATCATCTCCTTTGAAATAGTGATATCATCTCCTCCTTTGGATATAGACCCAGAAGTGGGATTGCTGGATCATATGGTAGTTCTAATTTGCTCCTATCCTGTGATGGCAGCTCTAATTGAATGTTACATGGAACACATTGAATGGATTTTGCTCTGCCTTCTGTAGATCAGATTAATTAGAGTGGCCAATGGAATGTATACTCATGAAAGAATTCACTAGAAGTCAAGATGATAAGAAGTGAAGGGTAGCTATTCCTGGGAGACAATACATTTGTCTTGTGTTCCTGAACATCGTTTGAGCAGAGGCACTGACTGATCATTGTGCTGGACTATGTTTACAGGAATGTTTGTATAGGTGCAACTTTGAAAGACAGAGAGAGTGTCTCCCTCTGGAGCAGAGGACAGACTAGCTTATTGCTCATGGTAAAAGATTTGAGTTTCCTGAGCTCTGGGTTCTCTCTTGATTGTATCCAACAGTGTGTACAGTTGTTATGCAGCCTTTCTGTCACCCTGTGGAAACTGAGACCCTAAGAACTGCTGTGAAATATGCCAATGCTCTTGCCTCTTGTAGTGCCTTGACTAATCAAGTCTTCGTTGCTGACCCAAAAGGCTCAAGTCTTCTGCCAGCACCCATGAAACTGCCACAGGCAAACTTGTTAGCTTACTAGCAGGGTAAACTCTCACACTCTTCACAATACTGGACAATTGGAGGAAAATTCCTCAGCATCCAGACTCTCATCAATTATCATCTCCCTTTTGCCTAATGGGCTTTATATGTACATACAATGTATAAAATAATGAAGGTTGTTAAATTATAAAATAATTTATATAATGGAAATTACATTATTTATTATATGATAAAATTATATAATTTATTTCATTTTGCAGTGCCAGTCTACTATTAAGCTTTTCACATCTGGAACTGTCTTTATTTTATCCTTTTTGGAAATTACTTTTAGAAAGTAACCTAATTTCTGTATAAGTCTAATTACATGAAATAGAAGTTGGGGTTTTGATTTTGTACTTTGCTTTTCTGTTTGGAGTGTCATTGTAACTACTGTATTGTAAATGATGGAAAATAATTGCATATGTTAAAAAAATAAATTGTGTTATATTAAAAAAAAAGAAAGTATTATACAATTTTGGTTGACACTTTCTTCTTTCAATACTTAAAAAAATTTTAATTCTTTAATGTTTTATTTATTTTTGAAAGAGAGAGAGATAGAGTGTGTGTGAGCAGGGGAGGGTTAGAGAGAGAGGGAGACACAGAATCTAAAGACAGGATCCAGACTCTGAGCTAGATGTCAGCACAGAACCCAACATGGGGCTCAAACCCACAAACCACAAGATCATGACCTGAGCTGAAGTCGAACGCTGAACCCATTGAGCCACCCAGGCACCCCTCTCTCAATACTTTAAAGATGCTACTCTTCTGTTTTCTGCTTGCTCTGTTCTGACATGAAATATTTGGTTTTGTGTTCTGTAAATGATGTGTCATTTTGTCCCTCTGGATGGTTTTCAGATTTTTTTTATTAATTTTTACTTATTTATTTTTAAAGAGAGATAGAGAGTGATTATGGGAGGGACAGAGAGACTGAGGGAGTCCGAGAATCCCAAGCAGGCTCTGCAGCTGTCAGAACAGAGCCTAACATAGGGTTAGAACTCACAAACCATGTGATTATGACCTGAGCCGAAACCAAGAGTTGGAACCTTGAGCGACTGAGGCACCCAGGTCTCTCTCAGATTTCCTTTTATGTTTTTTAAAAAGCAGTTTGATTTTTATATGCCTTGGTATAGTTTTCTTAACATTTTGGGTTATAATAATTTATGTCTTAATATACTATCATCTATCTGTCATCTCTGTTATTGTGTGTGTCTATTGATAGAGAGATTTTTTTCCTCATTAAGGGTTGTGTTTTCCTGATTCTAATCATGACTAGTATTTTTGAATTGATGACAGAAACAGAATTTTACCTTGTTGGATGTTTTGAGCTTTGATCTGGGATGCAGTTAGGTTAGGTGGAAAGAGTTTGACCTTTTAGAGACTTTTTTCTTCCTTATTTTTTCATTCTTTTTAAAGGTGGGACCAAAAGCAACCTTTATTCTAAAGCTAATTTTGCTGCAACATTTAAGTGCTTTACCTGATGCCCTGTGAATTACAAAGCTTTCCCAATCTGACTAGTGAGAATATAAATCATTCCTGGCTTTGTATGAGCTTGAGGGATTGTTCTTTTTTGTGGTTCTGGCCTTAGGTGGTTTCCTCGTGTACATACGCTCTTCAGAGACTCCTTTGCGGTTTTCTCTCTCTCTCTATGTAATTCTCTTCCCTCCTGTAGTATGCTGTGCAAATGCCAGCTTGGGTTTTCTGAACTCTAGACGCTGTTTCCTCCTCTCAGGAGTCTTTGGAACTGCCTGGATTTCTATTCCATAGGCTGCCACTCAAAACTCTGCAGTCAATAGCTGGAGAAATTGAGTATTGGTTTCATTTGCTTCCTCTTCTTTGTAATGCTTATTTGTTTTTGAGAGAGACAGACAGAGTGTGAGTGGAGAAGGGGTAGAGGGAGGGATACACAGGGTCTGAAACAGGCTCCAACTTCTGAGCTGTCAGCACAGAACCCAGGGTGGGGCTTGAACTCACAAACCACGAGACCATTACCTGAGCTCTGAGGCTTAACCGACTGAGCCATCCAGGCTCACCCACATTTTCTTCTTCTTTTTCACTGATCACTGTCTTGAACTGCCTAAAAAATATTTGTTTCTTATATTTTGTCCAGTTCTTTCACTGTTTCTGACAGGAGGGAAAATCTGCTCCCTGTTGATCTATCTTGGCTAGAGGTAGTAACAAAATAATTTAAAATTGTGTATTAAGCATTTTCTGGTCTTTAAAAGTTGCTTTCTGGCTTTTTAGCCACAGAAGTTTCCTTGACTTACTCATCTTAGGATGTTCAGTTTCTGTTCTTCTCTCTTTTCAAAGGCCCTCTCCTTTTGTTTTGGCCTAGTTTTTTGCTTTGCTCTTTTTTTTCCCTTCTAAATTCTAGTTCTAGTAAGTCTTCAGAATCCCAGTAGTACTCTTTTTTAAAAAAATTTTTTAATGTTTATTTATTTTTGAAAGACAGAGAGAGATAGAGCATGGGTGGGGATGGGCAGAGAGAGAGAGGAAGACAGAACCTCAAGCAGGTTCCAGGCTCCAAGCTGTCAGCACAGAGCCCGACATGGAGCTCGAACTCACAAACTGCGAGATCATGACCCGAGCCAAAGTCGAAGGCTTAACCCACTGGGCCACCCAGGTGTCCCTCCAGTTCTACTCTTAAACAAGTCATTTTCAAGTAAAGACAATTCCTTTCCTAAGAATTTTTAGGCCAACTGTTAAGAAAAAATTCTACTTCATGAGCCAATAAACAATCAACCTTCCTCCCGTCCTGTTTTCCTTCCTTCTTTGCATTTTTCTTTGAATTTTTTATTATTTTCTTTTTAAAATACTTAATCTTGAGGGAGTTGGAAATAGTGATGCATTTAAACAGATGGAAAAGTCCAAGAATCACTTGTTCATCTTCCTATGTGAGTCCAAATACTTCATGAATGCAGTTGATCCTATACCTACCTTGAGTACAGAAGTCTTTTCTCTATAGTTATCTCTTCATTTTTCTCCAATAGAACAGAAATATAATATACAATATTTCATCTTAAAAGGGGTCCTCCTTTTTTTTTCCATGTGCCTTTAGAATACTGTCCTATTTTACTGTTCTACTCTGCAACAAAACTCCATGACAGACTTACCCAAACTCACTCTCCAACTTCCCGTCCCTTGGGCTCAGTCTTAATCACTCAAGAACAAAACAAACAACAACAACAGAAAAAAGGAAGAATTGTGTATACACACACACACACACACACACACACACACACACACACCAAAACCACAAATAAACAAAAACATCTGTTCTCTCCTGCGATCATCCACTCTTAGGAGATGAATTTTGTCCCTTAAAATTTTCATGTTGAAGTCTAATCCCCAGTAGCTCAGAATGTGACTATATTTGGAGATAGCAACCTTTATATAGGTAATTAAATTAAATTTGGTCATGAGTGTGGGCAGTAATCCAGTATGACTGGTGACTGGTGTCCTTGTGAGAAGAAGAGAATAGGCTACAGGCACACACAGAGGAAAGATCATGTGGGGACCACAGTGAGTAGGCAGCCATCTACAAGTAGGAAGAAAGGTCCTCAGAAGAAGCCAACCCTGCTGACCCCTTGACCTTAGTTTTACAGCCTATAGAATTGTGAAAAAATAAATTTCTGTTATTTAAGCCACCCAGTCTGTGGTACTTTGTGATGGCAAAGTACCCTTCCTCACACTGCTTACTTATACTTTTCTTCCGTGAACAAACCACAATGATCTGCTCAGATCAGATCACTTACTATTTCCTTTTCCTGGACTGTTTTACTTCTAGATACCCGTAGCCTGCTTCAAGGTATACTTTACAGATACACAGAGCTTACTTATTTAGTCAGGTGCCTGCTCAAATGTCATCTTTCAAAGAGGACTCCGTTGACTCTCACACTATATGCCTTCTATTTTCTTTTAGTTTTCTCCTACCACTTATCACCACTAACAAACATATTATGTACTTATTTGTGGCTACTTTTTTTTCTTCTGTGTCCCCTCACTAGAATATAATTCTACTAGAGCAGAGGCTCTGTGTTGATTATAGTGTACATTCAGTTTCTAGGTGAGTTCCTTGCACATATTTAGTACCCAATGAAGTTTACTGAGTGTTGAATGAATGAATGAGCAGAAATGTGTGTGTGTGTGTGTGTGTGTGTGTGTGTGTGTGTGTGTGTGTGCGTGCGCGTATTTTGTCTTATTAGAGAGGGGAAACTGAGATATTTAAAAATATGAAACTGAGTTTTTTCACCCCTCCTAAGGCTCATTTTTGTCTATAAGAACATTGACTCAATAAACTGATATTTCATCTAGTATAAAATGAAACAAAGGTATGTTATTTGGTTCTATTCTTTCATGAGTTGGAGAGATTAACATCAGTATCTCTAGTCAAAAACAGGAAAAAGATGAGAAGAAAGCAGACAATGGAAATAATTAGATTCTAAACTCTGTATGCTCGTTTCTTTGTTTCTTTAGTTGTGCCCTTTATTCTATCTCACATAATAAATTCAGAAAATGACCGTTCTCTTCTTTCCCCAGCTTTATTGAGACATAACTGATATAAAACACTGTAAGTTTAAGGCGTACAACATGCTGATTTGATACACTTCTATATTGCAGAACGATTACCACCATAGTATTACCTAACACCTACATCATGTCACATAGTTATCATTTCGTTTTTGTGGTGAGAACACTTAAGATACACTATCTTAGCAATTTTATAGTATGTAATATTATATTATTAACTATAACCACCATGTTGTACATTAGATCCTCAGAACTTATTCATTTTATAACTAGAAGTTTGTACACTTTGATTGACATTTTCCACTCCTCCCACCCCTGAGTTCCTGGTAACCACCATTCTGCTCTCTGTTCCTGTGAGTTTAGCTTTTTTAGATTCCATATATAAGCAAGATCATATATTATTTGTCTTCTACAGGCCAGCTTACTTCACTGGCATAATTTCCTCAAAGTCCACCCATTTTGCCACAAATGGCAAGATTTCCTTCTTTTATTGTGGCTGGATAATATTCCATTGAATATATATACCAATTTACATTCCCATTAACAGCGTGTGCTATTTTCCACATCCTCTCCAACATTTGTAATCTTGTCTTTTCAATGATAGTCATTTTAGTAGGTGTGAAGTGATATCATCGTGATTTTGTTTTTTAATTTTTTTAATGTTTATTTATTTTTGAGAGGGAGAGAGAGGGCGAGAGGGAGAGAGTACGAGTGAGGAGGGTCAGACAGAGAGAGCGAGAAGGAGAAGAGAATCTGAAGCAGCCTCCAGGCTCTGAACTGTCAGCACAGGCTGGAACCCACAAACTGTGAAATCATGACCTGAGCCGAAGTCGGATGCTTCACCGACTAAGCCACCCAGGAGCTCCATCATTGTGATTTTGATTTGCATTTTCCTAATAACTGTTTTCTTCAGAACATTTTTATCTACCTACCTGTTGTCCATTTGGATATTTTCTTTGGAAAAATGTCTACTCAGTTCCTCTGACCATTTGAAAAAATCATACATATTTTTTCACTACTGAGTTGTAGGAGCTCTATAAAGATAAAATGAATAATATTGAATATTTTTGATATAATAATTTGATATTAATTCTTTGTCAGCTATGAGAAGCAGCCTCTTCTTCTAGACTTTATGGACTGACTTTGGCCTTTCTGACTTCCACTTGTGGGTGGGGGCATGCTGGGGTGTCCTGTGGCTCAGGACATGTTGTGTCTTCGACTCAGGCCTGGGGTCCACAGCATCTACAAATTTGTGGTACTCGGTGAGTGCAGCACAGGGGTTTGAGGAGTGGGGGTGGGAGAATGTGGAGTGCGGGTGTGTGTCTAAAGTGGCTCCAAAGTCTGGTGAGGTCCTTAGTGACACTTCCAGTTTCAAATACTAGGGATCAAGGCAGGCAAGCGGCGGTAGCCAAAACCGATGGTGTTCACAAACAGCTGCAGGTCCTTGTGTAGTGGGAAGCACCGGCTGCAGACACAGACGTAAAGCTGTGGTCCTGCACGGGCAGCAAAGGTTGGGGCTAACTGCGGGCACACCGGTAGCTGCAGGCTCCTGGCTGTTGGCAGGTACCACCAGGCTGCCGGGTCTTGCCATGGGCGCACGGCGGCAGAGGCCAGGGCAGCGGGTTGTACTGGGGCCATGCAGATGCAGAGCTGGAGAAGCGAGTCTTGAGCGCCAGCAGGGCAGTGGGAATCAGCCACGCGGTTCTAAGCAAGAGTCTTGCGCTTGCGCAATCGCAGAGGCCAGCTCTCAGGTGAGGCCGTTCCGAGCCGCTGAGGACCAGGGGAATCCACCGGGGTTCAGGCTGCTGCCCTCGGGGAACGTGAAAACCTGTGGGGCAGAAGCTGGTAAAATCTGCAGGGGGTCCATGGCAGCTGTGCTGGCCTGTGGTCCCTTCTTCCGCGGTGAAAACCACTGGATTTCTCCGTAAAGGAGTTCCCTGTGAGCTAGGATCCTTCTGCCGTGTGGCTGCTACGGGTAGGCCCTGTTTTCTGCATGTTCCCATCTGTCTCTGTAGCTCTCAGCTTTGCGGAATAGGGTGAAATCAAAGGGCACTTTCGTGCCCAGAAAGGCCGGGGAAACGGACTGTTCACCCTACTAGGTCCCAGGGAGGAGAAATCTTTCTAGCTGGAAGTTCCTTTTTGGTGCGGAGAAGAGCTGGCTTGAGGGAATGGGACGATGCAGGCAAATGAAGCAGTGTTCCTTCTCTTTTTGTGTGGCCACTGTCAGGCTTTTCGGTCCACGGCGTTGCTGACGTTTCTAAAGTGGACTCCCAACTCTTGAAGAGGTGTTTTGGTTGGTGGATAACTTTGTAATTGTTGACGTATGTGGGGAGACGGCGGCGGCTGGGTTGTGTCTCCTCGCCTCCAACTTGGTCTGATGCCTCCTTTGAAAGGACACTTTTCAGAAGGAAACTTATGGGAGCAGATGATTAATGAATTTAGTTTTTTAAATTTATTTTTTAATATTTCTCAGAAAAAAATACTAAAACGTTATCTGGACATTGAATATTGACTGTAACCCAAATTACATCGTAAAATCTCCGATTCTGTTATGTATTTTTTTTTAACCTACCAAGTCACCTAAATTAGAATGACTGTTCCTAAATTTGAAACACATTCTATTATACCATTCTGAATATGAATATGTCTTGAATGGCACTGAGATCACTCATTTGGAATTTATTGAATTTTTTCTTTTTTTATAATCACCATCTAAAATCTTCATAGTCAATAAAGAATATTTAGGAGGAATGCAACAGTATCTTACCCAGACTACACAGACAAGGAGACAAAATCCTACTGAAATTTATTATGAGTTATATAGTATTCTAGAGCTAAAAAAAAAAAAAAAAAAAAAAGACAAGCTCCATTTTTCTATACTGAATGAGTAAATACGTATTACTTTTATTTGGGAGAAGGTGTTATATATTTTTTCTCCTTAGAAATTGTTTCAATAGCCAGTCTTTGCTTACGGCAATGTACACCACCTTGTTTTTTGGAAATATTGATGAATAAACAAATCTACTTATAAGAGTTATTTTAAACTAGTTGTTTTTGTTTGTTTGTTTGTCTCTAATAGGTTACTATTCAGATTTTTTTCCAAAGGTCTAAAAAGAATGATAATTTGTTCGGATTCTATTGTAAGCCATACTGAACAGAAATCATAATCAATGAAATAATAGAAGAAGGATTTTTTAAGTGTAAAATAGTATTTTAGAGTCCATATCCTAAAAGAACTCATTAGACCAAATGGAGATTCTAATAGATATTTTTTATTAAATAATTTCTTTAAAGATTTTGGAGAACTGTTCTGAAATGTCTCTCAGATATCTTCATTTTTCAATACTTGACTTTTAGTTTGCTGCAAATCATTGTGTTGTCTTTGAAGGACTTTCACACATCTTACTTGCTCTTTTTTCCTGTAATCCTCTTCTGGCTCTTTCCATTGTGTGTTATCTTTGAGCTCATAAAGCTCAACAGCCCCCAAGTTATCTTCTAACATTCAAGAGTTCTGGCAATGATTTCTTTTTGTTGCTTCATAAATGAAGGAACAATGAAAGGGCAAGAAAAAAAATTCTTAGTAAAAAAAAGCATTTCCTTTTTTTGCAGTGTCCTAAATTTCATTACCTATTTCTCAATGTTATCATAAACCACGGTCTCATACTGTACTATGTAATATTTTATTTATATAATCCTCTGGAGTGTACTTGCTTTTCGTATTTTCTCTATTCCTTTAGGTAAATACCCCAAGTTTTTATTTATTTTTTTGTTTGTTTCCAGGGCTCTGCATATATTTTCACGTTTCATTAGTAGTTAATTTCAAAATGCAATTAGAAAGAATTCCTTTGAGGAGGGCAGACAATAATTGGTATCTTTCTGCTCAATTTTTATTAAATAGCATGGGAAGATGCATTTTAACTAAGAATGTTTAGAACAAAGGCCAAAGAGAAAATGCGTAGACAAATTATTAGTATTTTGGCATTAATATAGCATATGGATGGGTAATTAAATAAATCATTCCCCTGCATTTGTCTTTTAGGCTTAACAATTAATAATAAACCAGTTGAAAGCCAAGATTTTGATTTTTAAAAGTAAAAACACACTTGGTTTGTGTTCTCTTAGTTAGCAAAATACCATATTATTTAACTCTGTGCTCAAACCTCAGCATTGAATAGTGTACATGGAACATGACAGGTTAAGTCCCCTGTATACCAAAGAGTCCAGCAGAATTTTATAGAAATATGTAGGAGATTTCCTTAAAGTATTCTACACCAGAGTCACTTATACAATTTTAGAATGCTTCTGGGATTTATCCCCATCTATCAAGGTATGACAGCTTATAATTACCAACATTTCACTTTATAACGGCAAATTCTCCTGGTGAGAAATGAAGTAGAAAATTAAAAGTCATGGTGGTCTTTATGAGCATGGAAAAGGACATCCCAGGGAAGCTACTGATGGCCTTGTTGATAATTGAAGGGAAACTTAAAACCAGATGGATCCTGACTCTTAAAAACAGATCAAGTGTTATGTTAAGTTAGTGAATAATCATTTTCAGACAAAATTTTCTAGTTGACATTCTGCGGTGAAAAAGTCTCCATATTTATGGCCTGTGATTCTATACGGAGAATAGAAGAGTAAGAGAAGTTCTGGCCATTCGTGGGCCAGATAGCTTAAGTGTGCTCCAGAAGAGTTCGAGATTATGCTCCATGGTGATAGCTCCAACTTCAACGTTGATTTGATGCACTGATTCACTATTATCAACTAAGTATTGGAAATTTGCAAGAGTGGTTAAGAATGAGTACTCTCATACAGACTTGGGTGCATTCAAACCCTAACTCTGCTACTTCATAACTATGTGCCCTTGGACAATTAATCATATCATCTTTGTTCCAGCTTTCCTATCTCTAAAATAGGTTCATAAGACTATCTACAGGTGCAGTCTGTATAAGAGTGCATTGATGTAAAAACACTTAAAACAGTCTGCTACCTAGAAAGCACTTCATTATTTAGCTTTGACTATTGCATTGAAGTCTAATATAGATCTAAATCTAGATATAGATCTAAATATGATTCATTACTGCACTTTCCATTCATATCTTCTCGAATACCTTTCTGTGTGCATTTGGAAAAATCAGCCAATGTACTGTTTGACTTGATATCTTGTACATTTGGACTTTAACAACAGAGGAGTAAGGATAGAACATGCCATAGACTTGTGCCAAGAGCTTAATCTCCCCTGGAGACACTGATAGACCCTCCTGTTAGTAGGATATATTAGAGTCATGGAGGAGGGCATTAGATTAGGAGACAAAAGGCCTGAATTCTAGTTGTGACTCTGTCAGTGACTAACTTTTGCTTAGGATAAGTAATAGGCTTTAATTTTACTCATAATCATTATGGCCATGACAAGCTATGTAGTCTTTCATTCTAAAACCTATACCCTGGCACATATGATGGTATTTGTAAACTTCAGCTTAGCAATAATAGTAATAGACTTTCATAAATATAATCTTCAATGTTAATGCAGTACAAGTTTTCAAAATTCTTCAAAAAGCATTTTCTAATAATTATACTTTAAGCATTATATTACATTATTTGTGGCAACTCAGTTCTTAAATCTATACTCTTAAAATTTCTCCATCATCATTTAGTTTTAGGTAGAAGTGATAATATTGCATCAATTCATTCAACCAATTCTTTAATTTTATTTTCTTTCCTCCTGCCCCCTCTCTTCCATTTTTATTCAACATCAACTATACATTGTGGGTCAAGAGCTATGGTGTTACACATTATTTTATTAAATATCTTTGATTTTTCACAATAATGCCTAATACACATGAGGGTATAGGATGTAAACAAAACATCAAAGGTAACATTAAAACAAGAAGGAAGAAGGTACCACATCCATTTTAAATAAGTACTCTTGGGGGTGCCTGGGTGGCTCAGTCGGTTGAGTGTCTGACTTCTGCTCAGGTCATGATCTCACAGTGTGTGGGTAGGAGCCTCCTTCAGATTCTGTGTCTCCTTCTCTCTCGGGCCCTCCCCTGCTTACACTCTGTCTCTCTGTCTCTCAAAAATAAATAAATGTTAAAAAAGAAAAATTTAAAAAAGTAATCTTGATTGTGAACATGAAAGGAACTTTGAATTTCTGCAAGGAAGGAAGAAGGCAATATTTTTCAGAAAGAAAAGCAAGGGCCTAAGAATTTTTTTGCCCATATAAATTCTAATCATATTGCTTTCTCAACAATTTTAGGTTATAAAGCAAGAGTCCATTAAAAGTTACTGACAGGATCTCATTAAAAATTGACACAGGACGTAGGCATTTAATGGCTGGCACCTACACTGCTCTTAATTTTGTTTCTCTCTGAAGAATGTATGAGAAGGGAAGCTTTATTGAATGAAATCTAGGCCAAGCAAACATATGGCAATGGGATTTCTTTCAGATGAAGTAATTTTAAACTGAGATTTCTCAGAGAAGATTTTTTTCCCTGTAGACTTTTATAACAGTATCCTTAAAATCTGGTCATGACAATCTGGAGAAAATGATCTTTAAAATCTGAGAATATGCTCAGTTCTCTTCTCTGAAATCAATTCTGGGAAGATATCCATATCATTTTGAAATAGCAAACAGATTTGTCTGGTGGAATTTTGCCAAGGAAGAAGTAATGTAGACATGTTATGCTCTATTGTGGAAACATGAAGCATCCCCTCTGCTAATGATTCATGAACAGGAAGATGAGGCATTCTTGCAGCTATTACCTCCCCTCCTAGGCTGAAATATCATGCTGTTTACATCACTGCACACATGTTCACATTGGTAGAAATGTGTTGTCATTGTGTATTATTAGCCGCAATGGTTAGACTCCTGTTTGAAACACAACAAAGCAAAGCACCATTATGTCACAGAGCATTGAGTGTAGTGTTTTAGCTGTTATGTCAGCCTGGCCAGACTGTCACATTAATGTACCTGGGTAATACTAATAGGTTAAATTTTATTAAACAGCCTTCATTACAGCTACTCTGCCCACTTAATAGCCAGACATTATTATTACAATGGATAGTATTATCAATAACAATTATGTAATTGCTGCTTTATAAGAAGATAGTTACTGTGTTCATTTTAAATTATTAAATAGGGCACCGTGCTTATTATCTCATTTAATCTTTTGAACAATCCCAAAATGTAAATATTATACCTATTTTACATATGAGGAAACAGCAGTACAGAAAGGTTAAGCAGTGTGTCCTGAATCACACAACTAACAGCTAACAGAGCTAGAATTCAAACTCAGGTAAACTTTAATACAGGTCCATAACAATAAGAGAAGGCTTATTAGAGGAAGTGGTTTATAAAGTATGCTTTGAAACTACTCATAATTTCTTGGGGAAAATACATTGCTGGTATGTGGCACAATGTAATGTGGCACCCAAAAAGGGCTACTAGGGCAGATGAGTGGGAAACGTACGGGCAGCCCGGAGAGACAGATAGTAAAGAATGCAGAGAAGGATCCTATATCGCTCAAACAGTACAATAATTGCCTATAAAAGAAAACAGTATCATGCTTTAATACAATTCTTTTGGGGCGGACCTCTGTAGTTTTGAGGGAAATCATTATTTTCATCTGTTATTTGAATTGTCATTCATTGGGGTAGGGGCGCAACAGAAATACATTCTCAGGAATGTGTGAAATAAGAAAAAAGCACCACACCCCTAGTCTCCTTAAAAAGAAGGAAAAGAAAAGGAAAGCCTTGAAAAACTGCCAATTGAGAAATAAATAATTTTTAAAAAGAGCTCAAAATTAGCAAAGGTGTAGCATAATTAGAAATAGACATTGAGCCAGTGAAACTTAAAAGTTAGTGTCTAAAGGTTGTTAATATTATTACAAAATAATACAGCTATCAAATAGTTTAAAAGTAAAGGTAAATAATGTAAAGTAATAATAAAATCTGAATCTAGGTTCTTGAATTACTGAAACAAAACAACAAAAAGAAGTATGAGGAGAGTGATTGGGATTTAATAAGGTTTTTATCTTAAAATGAAGGAGTGGGTAGTTATTGCTTCTTTATTGATAATGTTAAAAATATGTTCATATTTTTAAGAAGATTTGAAGATAATTATATATTTTTTAAATAGTTTATTGTCAAATTGGTTTCCATACAACACCCAGTGCTCTTCCCCACAAGTGCCCTCCTCCATCACCTCCACCTCTTTGCCCCCCTCCCCCTTCAACCCTCGGTTCCTTTTCAGTATTCAATAGTCTCTCAGGTTTTGCCTCCCTCTCTCTCCCCAACTCTCTTTCCCTCTTCCCCTCCCCCTGGTCCTCCATTAGGTTTCTCCTGTTCTCCTGTTAGACCTATGAGTGCAAACATATGGTATCTATCCTTCTCTGCCTGGCTTATTTCGCTTAGCATGACACCCTCGAGGTCCATCCACTTTCCTACAAATGGCCAGATTTCATTCTTTCTCATTGCCACGTAATACTCCATTGTGTATATATACCACATCTTCTTGATCCACTCATCAGGTGATGGACATTTAGGCTCTTTCCATGTTTTGGCTATTAGTTAGAAAAGATATAGAACATCTCAATTAGTAGAGGAAAGGTATGATCTAATAAACCATATGTAATACCTGAAGATAAAAGCAAAAATTAAAGAAACGTAACAAATGTCAATGAAATATCAAATAAAATTACAAATAAGCAATCTTGTAATAAATATGATTGAGTTAAGAATCTTATTAAAAGAAATAAATAACAAAACAGTTCGACATACTATTTATGAGATACACAAGATAAAATATTAAATGAAAAGGAAGTTAAAATTAAAATTGCCAGTATTACCCAGTCATTAAAATCAAGGGCAGAAATATTAGTGACAGATGAAATAAGAATTCAGGACAAAAAGTATTAAAAATGTCAGAGAATATTACATATTTGAAAATGTCCAGTCTACAATTAAAATATAGTTATCACATATGCAGCACATTCAAAAAGTATCAGACTCCCTCCCTAATACCAAATACAAAAATTAACCCAATATAAATCAAAGATTTAAATACAAAAGCTAAAATTATAAAACTCTTGGAATAAAACTTAGGTAAAACTGTTAAAATAAAATAAAGAGATCACAAATATTCATGTTCTAAGTGTCATAGTTTCAAAATACATAATGTAAAATTATTAAAAGTATTAAAATGTAAAAGATAGGGAGAGGTTACAAGCCAATAAAGCAGATGATTTTTAACCTGAGCATTTTTCAGGATAATGAAAAAAACAAAAAAGATGTAAATTATTTGAATAATGTCATAAATAAATTTTATATTGAAATTATTTGTCCCTAAGGTCTTCTTAAACTACTAGTCACTGACTTTCCTTTTCTTAGACAGTCCCTGCACATTCTCTAAAGTTCCTTTTCTAGGCCTTTGGATCACTCTAACTTAATTCAGAGTTTTACCTGGGCTTCTGTCTCTGTTTAATACTTTTATACCTATCACCTAGGACTATCCTTAACTATGTGAAATACCAGTTAGAAAAAAAAACCCACTGGTTATTATTATGGTCCATGCTCTTGAAAGAGAGGAAAGGGTGAGGTGAGTTAAATATAAAGCGCATATATACAAAAAGCAAACATATTTTCTAGTTACAAAGGTGGTTAGCTGTAATTTGTATGGGGTCGAAGTATAATGTAGACCAAATGGTATTGAGCATAAAGTAATTCACTTCTGTAAAACTTTTGGATGCTGTTCTGGGTGATGCATGGGGACAATAAACGGTGTTTACAATAGCAAAAGAAATGTAGTTGTGTTTATTTTATAAATCTGATCTTTCATCTGTTTTCAGCTTCTGTCCCTATTACAGATGGATTCTTTTTTCCAATAAGTATTTTGACATCCATTTCCCAAGATCTTTGATTATTGAATGCTGAACCAGAAGAGAAATAGCGAACACAGTCAGACCATAGACACTGAGGACTCACATTACATTGTCTGGTTAAGACGACTAGAACAAAAATCACACTTTTCAGTACTGGCTGACAAAACCAGGTTGATTCAGAATACTCAAAGCTTAAAATGTCATGGATTTCACGTGAAGAGAGGCTCTCTCTCTCTCTCTCTCTCTCTCTCTCTCTCTCTCTCTCTCTCTCTATATATATATATATATATACATATATATATCCTGATATCAGGATTGCATTTTGTATATTCTTTAGGGTTATCTTATACATAACCATGGATAAGCAAATTATATGTAATTCATAATATTAATATAGATTATAAGTTCAATAAGAATTAAAGCATTTGTTTTTGGGTAGCAAGCTGAACGGAGAGGGCCTTTCTTGACTGAGAGGGTGGCAATTTTGCTGCCAAGAGAGAGGAAAAGCTAGGTTAATAACACTCCTTAAAGAACAGTCTTAATGAGGCTTTTTGTTAGAGGTTTTCATTTTCTGCCTCATTTCATAAACAAAAACAATCAAGAGGTTTCCAAGATCAGTTATTTTATATTCAAGGAAAACTAACGAGACAGTCATGTTTGTGGAGGAGCATAATCTCTCCTTATATGTAGTACCTAGTTTGCTCCTTGAGCCTGGCATTAGAGTGAGTGGAGTCTCAGTCCTCAGGCTCTGAAAACTCAATTCATGCATCCTTCCTGACACTAGAGCGGCCACACTGAGAATATTCTCCAAGGCCTTAACAAGAAACTCCGAACAAAATAAATCACAGCAGGGTTTGAAAGTCTGAGGTTAGTATTTGTCACAGTGTAGGAAGCTAACTGGCTTTAGAGTAGTTTTAGGAAATACTAAGCTAATGGTCCATTTGCCATGTGGTGGGGTAGGCAGTGTGTACTGCTCTGTGGAGCTATGGACTCCATACTTAATCATCCCCTAATGAATTTCAAATTCATAGCATTAAGTGTTGCAATTTCTTCACTTGTAAAAGGCTGTGGATATTACTATAAAGAAAAGCATAGGCATTGGAAGAAAAATTATTTTTCATTCTGGAAAAACTTGATTCTGCTTGGTAGACCAGGTAAAATCCATACGATATCTATACAGATACCATATAGTGTAAATATGGTGTACCTGTCCTGTATGATAGTAAAGGAATGTCAGACAAGATGTGCCTGTGCCAGATGAAACCGCAATTTAACTTGATAAAAAAATATTGGGTTTTGTAAGAAAGTGTACAGTTAACTTTGTCAGTAGAATGAGCTTTTATTTTGAGATTGTTTGTCCCAATTTTTCTCCACAATTCCTTATTTTTTTTCTGAAAGGAAAATACAAGTGATTTGCAATTAAGATGGTGCATAATCAGGGACACTTTATTCTTGAATGTGCTTGTTTCATGACTTATATACAATGAAGAGTTGTTGTCTGTATTTGTTGTTATGTTGAAATTCGCTACTCTTCCAATTCACCCTCAAATAGATTAAAACAACCTCAAATATAACCAACCAAATCATACTTCTCCTACAGTTTAGAAAGTGGCCTTATTAATGACAAATCTTTCAACTAGCATCTATTAAGTTTAATATAGCCCTCAAATAATTGTTCAATGGTATAACCATTTTCTAATATGTATTTTACTAGCATGTGGTAAGATATAAAACCCAGAGAACTAAAACGAATTTATAGTGAAATACCATGAAATTAACTTGATAAGGCATTCCATTAATCTTCAATATATATATATATATGTATATTTTTCATTTTAAACACTGGTGACTCTGTTTCAACAGTGTGGAGTAATATAAATTTTTTTCCATTCTGGTTAAATAATATCCTGATACTGTAGAATCTTCTGAGAAAATGTACACATCTGTGCCTGACTTGGTTTAATGTGCTAAGGAAATGTGGGAGAAGTACTTTGCTTATATTACTGACTAAAATTTAGATATTTTAAGTTGACAATCATATAGAACTTTTAAATATTTATTATTTTTTTCCATTAAAGAAGACTATTGAGGTTAGAGAGAAATACCATTAAGAATTTTCTTTATCTGTTTTTAAAAATGCTTAACTATTTTAATTTTGATACTTTTAAAATTCATTTAATTTGATACTTTTAAATTTCATTTTAAAGAAAATGAAAAAGGAATAGTTTCAATCTCATAGTAAATACCTGTAAATTTGGGAAACTGTTAATGTGACATGTATAATTTTATATAAAGAGAGGTTCTTCTTCAGAGAATGCACATTATTTCCCTACTCATTTAATCAGAAGAGAGAACTAGAGTTCAGAATCAGGGTTTAATTTAGAGAGAGAGAGAATAAAAAATTCTCAGTGATGAAGTAATTTGTAGACATTCCCTAAATGCTGCATAATAAAACTTATGAATGCATTATTTAGTTTTGTTTATATTTTAGTTTATAGCTTTCTTTATTCACTTCTCCCTAACTGTGCTAAAAAGCAAATGATTAACAACCACAAACTACTGCAATCTGGTTAGGAACTGAGAAAACAGAGGCACATAGTAATTTTAGTGCTACACTTGAACAGATAGGGAAAGGCAAGGAGTATGGGTAAAAAAATCAGCCAAAAATATAATCTTGGAAAAATTAGAAAAGCACAAATGTTCAAAATCACCAATCTTTCAGCACTCAGAAATAGCCTTTACCATTCTGACATATTTCTGCATATTGATAGAGTATAGCAGTCTAGTAATAGCATCATAAGGAATATATATATGACTTTTTTGAATGTCAGTAAAAATTGTTTTTTAATATTTTAATTTTTCATAGTATTATGATAATATAATTAATCCTCTAATGCAGATATTTGAATTGATTTGGAATTATAAACAAGGCAGATATAAATATTTCATAGACTATAGATTTTTAGCATATTTCTGGTAGTTTCTGTTGGATTAATTCATAGGAAAAGAACTACTAGATTAAATGGCATGTATACTTTAAAGTTAAAAAGATCTCTTGTCAAGGTATTTTATGAAAATGTTTGAATAATATCCTCTCCCGCAACCTCACTGTAATGTGTGAGGAACTCATTTTCTTAATCCCTTTGTTAGACTGATGCATGGAAAGAAAATATTATCTCATTTAACACATTTTTATTTATTGGATATATTTATTTAGTTGAATTTATTTTTAAAAACTACATATTAACCACCATCTCCTTTTTTCTGTTAGTATAGTCATCATTTTATATTGACTTATGATTGCTTATTTATGAAGTATACTAAGGCTTATACATTAATATTTTGTTTGTTTTTTATTTGTTATCTGCGGTCATCTTTGAGGTACTAATGTTTCAAATTTTAATGTTAAATCTATAAAATTTCTTGTTAATGTTCTCTGGCATTATTTTGTTTCAAAAATTCTTATGCCTTCCCAATAATACATACATTTACCTACATTTTCTTTCAGTTCTCTGATACTTCAGTAAGCTCTTTATTCTACATGTGTTCTGTTGGAAAATGGACCAATGAACAAATCTCTTTTAGATCTGAATAAATTACACTTCTTAATTATATTTCATGATGATTACTTTGGTGAAGGCTAACTTCATGTGGTTTATACTACCAGAATTTCTAAAAGTATTAACATTGTTAATGAATGGTAAGGGCAGTGTTACCGACTCTCCATAAAAAGTATATTAGCTGAGTTACAGAAATAAACTGAATAAAGAGATACACAACTAATAGTAGTTTTACTATGTTCCATTATTAATGCTAAATATCTCATGAAGTCCTTATACTCAGGGTGTCTGTATATCTTTACAAAATTCAGTCAGTAGAATTGGAGCATAGAAGATATAGAAGGTGAGTAAATTCTGACGCATTAATTCTGTGCTGTTAACTCCCCTCAAAGTCAGGTTCACTGTAATTATTTAACCACTGTCTTGCTCCCTAATTGTGATACATACATTTTTCAGCAAAAACACTGTTCAAGTTTTTTTTTTTTTAATGACAATTATTATCTTCCTTGCTTTTTTCCATCCTGGATCCTTCTTTTCACCTTTTCATTTTCATAGGGTGAGTTTCACAATCATCTGAAGAGCAATTAGTAATCTGATTGCCTCCTTAAATCCAATATCAGCCATGGTCCAGTGGGGAAACAGAAATCATGTTACATATTTGAATAGAGAAAATGTTTATTTTTTTACTATTTATTTTTGAGAGAGTGTGGACAGAGCACAAGTGGGGGATGGGCAGAGAGAGAGCAAGACTCAGAATCTGAAGCAGGCTCCAGGCTCCAGGCTCCAGGCTCTACGTGGGGGTGGAACTCACCAACTGCTAGATCTTAACTGACTGAGCCATCCAGGTGCCCCTGAATGAGAGAATGTTGTATGAAATGCTAATGAGGCAAAAAGTTGTTAGCTAAGTAACTGAGAGGGTAAAAAGAAAATGATAAACTCTCATGGAGGTAGCAAATGCAAGAAACGGCTACCATTCTTGGGAAAAGACTGGAATTACTAAAATTTAGTAACATGAAAGAAGCCCCAGGGGGGCAGGAACCAGACCTTGGAAGAGGGAGCACCAGCTAGCTGGCCCCACATGAGGAGCAGCACATGAGATGAAGCTGGTTCTGCAAGTTTCAGAAAGACTGTAACTGTATTCAGTATTTTCTATGGGAAGGAGCTGCTCTTGTTGGGGTGGAAAAGAATTGCTAAGATGATACAGAATCAAAAGGAAGCCAGGAGACCTACAGGAAGCAATCAGGAAGGTCCAAGTTCCTTCTCCCTCCACTAGGCTCCTACTTTCCTCAGGCACTTCTTGTTAGTAGAATATAATATGTGTTCTGGCAAAGCAGAAATGTTGAGTTCTGTATCACCTTCAATATCAGACTGCAGAGAAGAGAAAGGTGGGTTTGTAACAGAAAGGCAATAACTTAGTGCCACAGGGATTTCCCCTCTGCCACTCACTACTCCTTCATTCACTTTTTCATTGTTTTATTTATTTTTAATTTTTTAAATATTTTTTAAAAATTTATTTTAGAGAGAGAGAGGGAGAGAGAGCAGGCAAGGGGCAGAGGTAGAGGGAGACACAGAATCTGGTGCAGGCTCCAGGCTCCAAGCTGTAAGCACAGAGGCCGACACAGGGCTTCAACTCACTGACCGTGAGATCATGACCTGAGCTGAAGTCAGACACCCAACTGACTGAGCCACCGGGCACACCTCTTTCCTTAATAGAGTCCTTAACACTGACCTCTCACGTTTTCATTCCTATTCACATATCATTTCCATCCTCTGCTTTGCCCAAACTGTGATCAGAGTGGTTTGTTACTTACTTCTAGTTAACTTTGTGATTTTTTTTGTTAAAATGTTTCATAACTACCTGTTTTACTGTATATGAAAGCCAATTTCTCCCCGAGCAGGGCAGTGAAATTGAGTTAATTTAGGGTTGACTGCTTTCTGTAGAGTTCTTAGGTAGATTACCAGGTAATCAAATACAGTTGATATACATAATAGGATATTGAATAATGTGGTAGGGCAGTGCATAAAGTAAGTGTTGGGAATCTCCAGATGTTAATTATCTAGACAATTTGTGTTTCTGTACAAATAAACATGTGGATCAAGCAAGGTATGTCCATTAGTTTTCACTGTGTCAGGGTGTGGATTTGTTCTGTATACACCGTTCTGACTAGAGAAAATTTCTATGATGGAGCATACAGTGGATGAACCCTGTAGCAGCATGATATGTAGCCAGGATCAGAAAGCATATCACAGAAAAAATTCAAGTCCTGTAAAAAGAAAATAACCAAAGCCATTAGCAACTGAACTCATAAGCTGTAATAAAATGATAAAGTGTAACAAAGCTGTAGCAATTATCCTATCAATTTACCCATAAAGTTTTCTGGTCCTTTTCACATACATCATTCCAGCAAAATACCCAGATGTAGTAATTACAGGAAATTTCCACGTCTGTTGGCAAAAACTCAGAAGGCTTTGGCCCACCAAAAGTCATACTGCATTAGCAGAAGCTGTGTAAATGGGCCATTCTATAGTTACAAGGCAAGACTTACTGGCTTTGGTTCAGTTTTTAAGTGACTCTAAGGGAAATTTCATACTGGCTTTTATTGACGATGAATGGCTATTTCTCCTTAACCAGGACACATAATTTTTATAAAATACAATGTGTAAGGTTTACAATGATCCATTATCCAGCTGCAAAACAGGGATTCATACCCTTGCTTAACACGGAGATAAAATCTGGCACTTTTTCAGTTGAGAATTATTTCAATTTTATGAAAAAATTAAAAGTTTGCATATGATATGAAAATATTTTGTTGCTCAGAAAATGAATAAGATCTACCATTTAAAAATTATTTCTAATATTAGAATTCAACTGTTAGTTAATTGACTATTTGGCATCTAAGATTCTGTAATTGAATCAGGTCTGGGTACTTAGCTAGTGTTTCAATAAACAGTTAAATATAAAGCAATAGAAACTGTACTTTATGTGAAAACTACTCCATATAAAGCAAAAGTACACAAGTATTATTATTTGGCTTAGTATTGCTGTTATATAGTTCTTTAAAATGTAAATCCCTATATAGGTAAAAATAACTTATTTCTTTATTTACTTGGAGCTTACTATCTTTACTTTTTGGCAGTTTTACTTTTCATAAATGTCTTAATGACTTTTTTTTCCTTTGAGGAAGAATCTGAGACAGGGAGTTCAAAATATTTATTATTCTCATATTATAATCAACACCATCAGTAGTAGTACCAAAGCCATAAAGAACATAACATTAAAATGGACCAACTTATAATGGATATAAATTTGAGATAGCTCTATATTGTTGCAGACTTGAGACTGGAGTTCTCTCTTGTCTAGCTAGAGAGGATACAGAATTGAATATGAAAGAGACTAATGTCCAGGAGGAGACAAGAGCCCCCGAACAGGAGTTTCATCTCTATTTATTGAGCTCACAAAATATTACGCATATGATGAGCATGAAGAAAACAAGATCTTACACATGAATGTGGAGAAAACAGTCAGACAGTGATCATTAACTTGTGTGTGTAAGAAGCAAAGGGGAGGGCAAGCAGAGTTTGTGATCAAAGAACAATAGTATATTGACATCAGATGGAAAATAATTTCCTGCAGGCGATACATCAAGTTACTCGTGATCTTATTACAGTATCTCGCTAGCTAACCTCAGGTGCTTTTGCCTTGTCTGGTGGCTTTCCGCCTCAAGCTATTTTCTAACCCATTTATGGAAGTAGAAACTATTTCCCCACAATATATATTAATCTAATGGCTTGGGTATCAGACAGGGTATTTGTTGGAAAACACTAAGTATTCAAAGCAAAAGGAATTTAATGTAGGTAATTGGTTACATAGGTGATAAAGAATTAGGAAGCCATCAAGTTGGCAAAGCAACTCAGAATTTAATAACTGTAGAAAGCCTCATCCCTGGCCTGGAGGAACAGAGAGTAGAGAGTTTTGCCAAAGCCCAGAGCACAGAGTCCCTTGGGGTAATATGCAATCATAATAGGCTTATCAGTTGGAGTTGGCGGTTGGAGAGAGAGTAAAAATGTATTGGGAATGCCACCTGAAGCCCAGAGGGACGAAGACAGGTGGCTGCCTCTCCCTTTCTTCCTGTTTTCCCAGGACCCCCCGTGCTTTCCTGAGTCAGACCCACGCCAGAAGCCAAGAGACACGGAAGCCTGGAAGTACAGCTGGCAGGACGTGGTGCCTCCCAGAGCCATAGCCACCGAACCTCCATGGTACCAGGGCAAGCCAGGGAAGGATCTCAGCGCAAACAGAGCCTGGAAAGGCAAAGATTATTGAGTGAACGATAGAATTTATGAGCCAAAGGCAAATATTTTGTGAATCCCTCCTATATTAACTCTTTATTGGTACTTGAACATTCCAGATATGGTATAAAACTTCTAGGAAATCCAGTTTTTTTACTACAGATCATATAAACAAATGAAAATACATATTTTACAGAATACATAGGGGAAAATAATAAATTTCATCTTTTAAAAAATGTTATAATACCATCTAAACTTTTAATGGCAGTGTGATTTATTTTTCTTGGTTGAAGAGAGAAAATTCCCCTAAAATGGAAGAACAAGATAAGGGCAAAGGGCCAAGGAGAGACATTTCCTTTTGCTGCTGCATTAAAAAGAAGCTGTGAGGGAGGTCATAGCTCCGCTATTGACATCCAGCAGGGTGATACATCCCCTCTTTGATCCGGATGACATCATAACCAGAAAAAAGAGCAATGGAGTCAGAAGTTCCATTTGACAGAGAAGGCTGCACACCAAAGAAGTTGGGAACCAGAGTTAGAAATTAGTGCTATATTGGGGCACCTGGGTGGCCCAATCAATTAACTGTCCGACTTTCGCTCAGGTCATGATCATGCAGTTCGTGGGTTTCAGCCCCACATTGGGTTCTGTGCTGACAGCTCAGAGCCTGGAGCCTGCTTCAGATTCTTTGTTTTCATCTCTCTCTCTGCCCATCCCCTGCTCTTGCTCTCTCTTTCTCTGATAAATATATCATAAAAAACAGAAATTATAGCTATAGCTTCACTAAAAATTAGAAAAGTGTGCTTAGAGACTGAGTTGCCCTTCAAAGGCTCTGGCTCCTTCCTGAAGCTCCAAAGCTCACTGAACTAGGGAAGGGAAATTTTACCAGCTAGCCTCCAGCTAAAGCTTCATACCTGAGAATAGGGTTCTAATATCAATCAGGTGGCCAATGAATGGTTCTAAGAGCCCTCTGTCCTCTTTATCACCAACGTTTGGCCTGGATAAATCTTTCTCTATTCTAGGATGAGTCAACAGAGAAAAGGTATATTCCAAGGAATTAAGGTCTGTGGGAATACTCTTCATCATTGAAAGGTATATAATATAGAAGATGTGGAAAAAACATATACTTTAAAAAGATTTACTACAAAAAAATTAAAACACATTTTACAACCTTTCTGCATTGAGTTAGTAAAAAAAATCAAGGAATCAGACTTTATGGAAAGAGTAGAGAACTATTCATTTAGCATGAGAGATGGAAATAAAAAGGAAGCTGGAAGATAAGAAAATATTGTAATTTTTATTTTTTTAATTAAAAATTTTTAACATGATATCATTTTTGATAGAGACAGACAGAATGTGATTGGTGGAGGGTCAGAGAGAGGGAGACACGAAATCAGAAGCAGGCTTCAGGCTCTGAGCTGTCAGTACAGAGCCCAAACTGGGGCTCGAATCCACAAACTGTGAGATCATGACTTGAGCCACCCAGACGCCCCGAAAATATTGTAATTTTTAGTAGAAAACTAAAAATTTAATACCAGAATTGAAGTGTGCACAAAACACTGAAGAACAGAATAAATATGTGAAATTGTATGTGTGATATGATAAACTGGATAGATCTCCTGAAGTGAAATGGCATATGATGGAGGGACAATGGTAAGAGAGATTATTATGGATCAAGAAGTCTTCATTTACTGAATTCATTGATCAGTTCCAGAAGGTTTCTGGTGGAGTCGATTGGGTTTTCCATGTAGAGTATCATGTCATCTGCAAAAAGGGAAAGTTTGACTTCTTCCTTGCCAATTCTGATGCCTCTTATTTCTTTTTGTTGTCTGATTGCTGATGCCAGAACTTCCAGCACTATGTTGAACAACAGTGGTGAGAGTGGG
>NC_043700.1:103041715-103069991 GCF_006229205.1 Suricata suricatta | reverse complement strand
TGAGTGAAGTAAGCCAGGCAGAGAAGGACAGAAACCATATGTTTGCACTCATAGGTCTAGCAGGAAAACAAGAGAGACCTAATGGAGAACCAGGGGGAATGGAGGAGGGAGAGAGAGTTGGGGAGAGAGAGGGATGCAGAACTTGAGAGACTATTGAATGCTGAGAATGAACTGAGGGTTGGGGGGAGGGGGGAGGGGGGAAGAGAGGTGGTGGTGATGATGGAGGGCACTTGAGGGGAAGAGCACTGGGTGTTGTATGGAAAACAATTTGACAATAAAATATTATGGAAAAAAAACAAACATATATAATGAAATAAAAAAAAAGAAGTCTTCATTTAGTGATTAACATAAGAAAAAATGTATCTCTGAATAAGAAACAAAACAATGGAAAAAGCAATGCAAATACTTTCAATAAAAGGACGATATTCTGAAATAGGGAATGTTAAATCACTTGACTATGATTTAAAATTTTTCCTTATATATCAAGAAAAATTAATGAAAAATACCTTAGCCATATTATGGTAAATTTTATTTTTTTCAAGAATATGAAATAATTAAGCACTCAAGACATTTTAGCTCTGATATGTCTTTGTATCTCTAATGCCTCTCATTGAGTTTGCAATCTCCATCTTGCCGATACAGACAACATTTCACTTTGAGAATCAGTGGCAAAGAGGCTGAGCTGCTGGAAACTATTCCTGATGCATTTGTGGCGTAATGGGTAGAAAGAAATAAAAACTTGGATTGTGAAATAATATGTTAAATAGTACACCAAAATTTATAATAAAAAACAATTGTTCCATACCCTTCTCCTGCTAACCCCTGATTCACTTGCCCAAAGCAATACTTTTAAGCACTTTTACTTCAGTTCTGGCACATGCACTCTTTCTTCACAAATATACTTATGTATATGCTACTCTTTTAAAATATCTCTAGTATTGATATTTACACAGGTAGTCAACTATTTTAAAACCATTAAACTATTTTTTTATTCCTTATTTCTCCCATAGCATTTCTATCATCATATGTCAAAGAAGAGGGAAAATCAAATGGAATATGGAGAATATGATGTAAAGAGGGTGCTTGCCAGATAAGAAGCAGACTAAATGAAAACTTTGGCAGTCAGTGGATTGTGAGAAAGAAAAAGGAGAGAAGCAAAGCCCCTATTTGCACACTTTGCCCCAGCTCTCCACCACTGGGGAAGGAGGGCAGAGGACTGTGTGGTTGAGGGAAAGCCAAAGACTGAGGTCTGTGGAAATGTATTCTTGCATAAACACAGCAGAGCGCACATGGGGGCTCCGTGTGGTTATGGAGAGAAAGGGTGTAATTTATGACTTCGTGATATAGAATCAATTCACAAGTTCCACATGTCTTGTGGGGACAGGGAAGTAGCTGAGATGAAAACCAGCTGGCCTGCCATGGGGTCTTCAGCGGGGAGGGTTGAGATGTTTGGCTATGTGAACTAAGCCAAGGGCCAGAGGGAGACTTTGCTGAGACCTGGAAGAATGGGCAGCTGAAAAGAGCCAAAGTGGGGTTAAGTCAAAGAGGGAAGTTCATCAAGCCCAAGGGAGCCAAGAGAACAAAACACAATTCTTCATTGCAAATGTTAGCAAATGGGCACATTAAAGAGCAACCCTGCGGAGGCCAGAGGACCTTGTGGAATGTAGTCCAGGACCTCATGTCACTCTCTTCTCCTTAGATTTGATATCAAGTTGGGGGAGGAGGGGAAGAAAGTCTGTGAGGAGGAAAAATTTTGGCAGACAAGGCATTTATCTAGAGTAAGCTGAATTATTCAAAAGAAACAATTTAAACTGGAAACAGTGGATTTAATAGGAGCTTTGTTAGAAAGATTAGATCAATTTTAGGGAAAAAAACGCAACTATGTTATTTTTGTACTGCTGAGTGGTAGTGAGTTTATATTTTAATACAAATTATACATTCAATCTTGTACTTATTATTCAATGTCTCTTTCTCAGTCTGAAAGACGAAACTATTTTCTCCTTTATTTTTCCCTCCACCTTTCCTTTCTTTTTCACCCTACAACAGCTGTCTCCTGTACATACATATATATATATATATATATATATATATATATATATATAGTCAAAGTGGATAAAAATTGCAATCTATTTTGTGACCCTAAATTTTACAGCTTTTCTTAAAAGTTGATTCTATAGGCAGAAAATTTGAATCACCTTCTTGCCTTATTTTTTGGACTAGGTTCCATGCCTCTATTTGAAGGCTATTGAATTCCTTTTCCAATTTGAATAGTTTCTTTATATTTAGATTCCAATTATAATCTTGTGTTCTTTTTCTTTCCTGGAGTCTTAACCTGGTTGCTCTCTAGGCTTGCTGAACACTTGAAGTGCTAGGACTTCCTTTTATTTCTCTCCTTGCTTAGATCCTTTATTTCCTATTTTATGTTTACCTTCTCATTTTTTTCCCAGAGTAAATCCTTAAATAATTATTCTGAAATTATATGTAAGAGATAAATAGTCTAATACTTTGGATGTCTGTTGATACCTTTATTTTACCTTCATATTTAATAATGATGTGAATGGATATAGAATTTGGATTAAAGTAACTTGTTTTAAATTTCTGAAGACATTGTTTCATTGTATTCTTCATTGTGTAGTATGTCAGCTGAAAAGTGAGAAGCCAGTGATTTTTTTATTGCTTTGAACATAACACATTTTTCTGTCTTTTTAGATGATACCATTTTCTAAAATAAAATGTGATTTATTATATATATATATATATATATATATACACACACACACATACACATTGATAATTAACAAAACCACTTACAGTGTACAGGTGTACAACATAATGATTTGATATTTGCATATTGCAAAATTATCATGACAGTGAGCCTAGTTAACATCCATCACCATGCATGGTTACAATTTTTTTTCCCTTGTGGTAGGAACTTTTAAGATCTACTCTCTTAGCAATTTCAAATATACATTATTGTCAACTGTAATCACCCATGACTTATTTATTTTATAACTGGAAGTTTGTGCCTTTTGCCCTCCTTCACCCATTTTGCCCCACCACCCTCCCTCCCCCACAATGATGATTTGATTCTTGAGGTAGTTAAGTTTCATATTGCTGTGTCCAGTGATGGGTCAGCTCTCCACTTGTCCTACTATTGCAAGGTCGTCGCTTTCAATCTGAAGGGTTATTTTTTCTTCTGCTGGGGAAATTTTGCTTATTTTATTTTTCAAATGGCTTTATCTTCTCAATTTGATATTTGATATTTTGTTTTTGTTTCTGTTTTCTGTTAGTACATCTCCTAGATTTGTCTTCTGGTTCTCTTACATTTCTTCCTCACATTTTTTATCTCTTAATTTTGTTTCCACTTTCTTGCTGCTTTCCTAAACTTTAACTTCCAACTTTCCTATTTATTTGAATTGTGACCATCATTTATTTAATGCAACTGTATACTTAATAGCTCCAACTGAAAACTACCCAAATGCCTGTCACCAATAGGATTAGAGTCACACTGTAGAATGCAGTGGAATTCAATGGAATGAATGCAATGTTATGGATAAATTCCAGGAATCCAAGTTGTATAAAAGAAGCCAGGCACAAAATAGCACATACAGTGCAATTCCAGTTACATGAAGCTAAAATAAATAAATGAAGCTAAACTAACAAATGAAGCTAGCTGTTAGAAGTCAGAATAGTAATCACCTTTGGAGATTACTCCTTTGGGAGAATAAGGACTAAAAGGAGCAGAAAGCTTTCTGGGTGTCATGGCATTCTGTTTCCATATATGGCTGCCGATTACACAAATGGATACAATTTGAAATTTATGAAGTTGTTTACTTTCTGTTTTTATACTACACTTGAATAAAGAGTTTAACAGAGTAATAGTAAATTGGTAAAAATAATATTGGCAATATACTTTACACACAATATTAATTATTTAATAATGAGAAAAAAGTAAAAAGATAAATAGTTCATTTAAACTGTAAAAAGAACAAAGATTTTTAAAAAATCATATATGAATATTTACAAGTGACTAATAAACAGTTTAAAAAGTTTAAAATTCATTGGTAAAAAATGCATATAAATGCATATAAAATAGATCTGGCACACATCTTAAACTGACAGTAGTAAAATGAAGGAAATGTTCCGTTTCCGAATTATTCTGAAATATTGCACAGGAAATTAATATTGGTAGAGAGTCTCTTGAGGATGAATTGGGCCATGACAACAACAACAACAACAACAAGAAAAACAATAAAAGTGGAGTGGATACTCCATGGCCTCCTATTAAGCCTTAAGAGTTGATCCTTAAGAATTTTGATTATAAAATTTTATTTTTTTATTTTTTTTATTTTTGAGAGACAGAGACACACGAGCAGGGGAGGGGCAGAAAGAGCGGGAAATACAGAATCTGAAGCAGGCTCCAGGCTCTGAGCTAGCTGTCAGCACAGAGCCCAACGTGGGACTTGAACCCACAAACCGTGACATCATGACCTGAGCTGAAGCCAGATGCTTGACCGACTGTGCCACCAGGCCACCCCAAGAATTTTGATTATAGATGTTAATAAATTTTCCATTGCATTAATTATTTACCAAATCCTGATTTGTCAGAGCTAAAAAGATTTACCAACTAAGCCTAACTATAAGAGATGAGCTAATTAATTTGTGTTACTGTTTTACAGTAGTATCTGTGTAGCCTATAAACATGGTGCTGTAGATGAATATTTCAAGATGTTAAGAATACTTATCAAGAAAAAAATTTCCAAACTACATAAATCTGTTTTTTTGTTTTTGTTTTAAACATACTTTTCTCCCCTGGAAGGACATGGAATGGAACTCATCAAAATATTGTGTTCTATATCTTACAGATGAACTGTAAGTAAGCTTAATTTTCTTAGTTTATTTTCTGAATTTTCAAATGTTTCTATAATCAACAAAGAAGTATATATCACTCTTAAAAGATAAAAGGTATCCTAGAAATATCGATATTTTGCTTTATAAGATAAATTATTCAGATTCACAGAACTTTCATTTTTGCCTTTCTGTGACAAAGTATCTTGATCCTTTTCCTTTATGTAATTTCTTTTATTTAAGTTTTTAAATATGTTTTTTATATTTTTGAGATAGAGACAGAGCTTGAGTTGGGGAGGAGCATAGAGAGGGAGACACAGAATTGAAAGCAAGCTCTAGGCTCTGAGCTGTCAGCACAGAGCCTGACACGGGGCCTGAACCCAGGAACCGTGAGATCATGACTTGAGCTGAAGTCAGCCACTTAGTGCCCCTCCTTTATGTAATTTCTAATGCTACTAAGAACTTCATTTTAATTTTCATATGCTAGAGAGTTATTTTTATTCCATTTTAAGTAATTATGTTTTTAGAAAGAGTAGAAAACAAAGAAAAAATCTTGTCTCATGTATAGGGAATAAGTCAAATTCTAGAATTCTGGCACAGAAGCAATGAGCAGACACATTAATTTTGGGTGTCTCTGCCAATTAAGCAAGAACCATAAATACTCCTTTCAGTTTGTGAGCTTGGTACAGAGGCCAGATTCAACTTTGACTACTTATATTCAGGCTGCAGAAAAGCAGGACTGAGACCAACCAGGCTTTAGGGGTCTACATCTTTCTTTGGATAATTTAGGATTTAATCAGTGGCATACGTCAGACCCTAAAGGGAATGGCATTCTTAACTAAAGGCTGAAGATTTAGTTATACAACCGTGGTAACAGTAGAAAGTGTAATAGTGGAAGTTAAGTTTATAATTGCAAGTCTAATTTTCTTTAGAATTTTTGTAGCACTGCATTTCACTTAATTTTCCATTCATATGCAATAAAATTACTGCTGTAAAACAGTGCTATTGTGTGGATGCTTTCCAAAGTGTATTTTTCAGGTGCATAAAACAAGGATGATCTCTTGTGTGAGGCAAGAGAGAAAATATAAGAAGTGATAATGATAAAGGTATTTCTTAGAAATGTCTGTATATTCAAGGGTGCCTGGGTGGCTCAGTTGGTTCGGTGTCCAACTCAGGTCATGATCTTATGGTTTGTGAGTTCAAGCCTTGCATTGGGCTCTGTGCTAGTAGCTTGGGGCCTAGAGCTTCTTCAGATTCTGTGTCTCCCTCTCTCTCTGCTTCTCCCCCACTTGTGCTGTGTCTCTGTCTCTCAAAAATAAATAAACACTAAAAAAATTAGAAAAAAAAAGGAATATCTATATATTCCAACATAGCAGTCCAACATAGATGGTGTTTCCTCTGGGTTGTCTGTTTTTCCTTCTAAGTATGATAAGTACAATGATTATATAAATATAGTCAAATATACCCTAGCTTCAAATAGTTAAATTCAGTCTACATTTGTATAGCAGGTATGAAGCTCAGGCTATGCAATGTTTTACTTTTTATATTACTTAATTTTTATGTCTTTCTCTTATTTTGCCAGTTGACAGAAAATTAATCTTAGCCAGTTCAGGGTTCATCCACTCTTTGGCCTGGACTTTCCTTAACTTCCAAGAGGTTTAAGGAGTGCCTACAGGTGGGGAGGGGGAGGGGATCCGTTACTCAGTGTCTTTTCTGTTCTGGTGGCAGCTGCTGGGTTATCCTGATTACCATCTTGTCTGTTGTTCCTGGTCTCTGTGAGTAGCCCCTGGGTCATCCTTTATCCCTAGCAGGATGCCGTGCCAGTTGTCCAGCCTGCTTCCTTTCCCTTGCTCTCCCACATCAGGCTTCTGGAAACTGGATCTGGACAAGGTGATTATCACTTTGGTAACTACTCTGGGATGTACAGAATCCTATTGCTCCTCCGGTAAGGGAAACTGTCTCCTATTTCCACATTTTTGTTTGCAGGAACCAACTTGAGACGAATCCATAGGACCTCCTTATAAAGTTTGAGCGTACTAAAAAATGGCTCTCCCTCTGGGCTGAAGAGAGCTGTGGAGCAGAAATACACTTTTGTGGTTGTGCTTCCTGCAGGGGGGTTTGGTGCCACCCTAGGCACCTGGCTTGGTGTATGAATGTGAACTGGATTTCAATCTCTTTACCCCCCCAAGTGCCATGATTCAAAATACATTCCTAAATGCCCATTGGCTACCTCTTTATGCAATATGTAATTGTTTAAAACACAGTTGGTTAGGTATCTACCAATATACCCAACAGCACAATCAGACCATATTTCTCAATTATACCTAGAAAGCAATTGTTATATTGTTGTTAAACGTCTTGCTTAAGCCACGATGCACAGTGTCTTTGCCATTATCTGAATCTAAATGTACGATACTCTGTCTTTTAAAGTGAAAGTAGCCTTCTGTGACTTTTGGTAAATCATTACTATTTCTCATTATCACTGATAGGTCTCATAATTACTCACAAATGATCTTAAAATTGTCTTCCAAAATTTGCCTTAATTTCAGTGCATACTAATGCAATATCTCTAGTAACAAATTTCCTCTCCTTACTGACCTCTCTGAAAGTAGACATTTTGTAGCCCTTCTGATGTATAAGGTATTGGGATATTTATCTATTGATGAAATATCTACATGGCACTTCTGAGTGTGTGGGGTTTGGGGAATAGGGTTAGGGAAGGAAAATTATATATCATTGAATGTCTATGATACTTTAGGTATATTTTATTATATTTTCCCCACATGATTCATGAGCTAGATTTTATTCTGATTATTTTATTCTCTTTTTTATGGTTAAGAAAATTTATGCCAAGAGGTCACCAAACCAGATGAAACTGTATCTGATTCATGTTAATGCTATTTCACATCATTGATAGTGCTCATCCTTTAGTGTGTATAATACCACTTTATTAAGAAGCGGATTCTTGAGATCTAGAGATAGTGATGTAGTTACTCAAAAGGGGGCCCTAGGATATGATTTTTAATAAGCAGTCCAAGTGATTTTGATGCAGCCAGTCTGTAGGTCACAGCCTGAACAATTGTATTAAAACATATGTTCTTAGAAAGTGACAATTTTATATGGGACCACCAGTGCATACACAATTCCACTAAAGGTACCCTGGGCTGATTCTAGAAGCAGTTATAAAGTACTCCTCTGTCATAAAACAAATCTGAATCTGGAAGACATTTAATCTGAGTATTAAAAGTTGACTTTGATGTAACAAGAGGATGTGATCTTGAACAGATCATGAGCATATAGACAGAGACAGTAGCAGGTAAATCAAATTCAGCATTGTTAGAGATTAGGGTGTGGGGTAAGAGGCACAGCAGATGAGAACTTTTGCAGTTAGGGTGTGCTTAGGTCACACACTCAAAATGATCTGTGAGAAAATAATTTTTCTTTTCACAATGTGAACCATCTCTCTTGATAGTTATACAGGATTCTAAGATAGTAGTGATGTTGGGGTTCCTGGGTTTTTCAGTTGGTTAAACCTCTGACTCTTTGTTTTTGCTCAGACCATGGTCTCATAGTTCATGACATCGAGCCCTGCATTGAACTCTATGCTGTCACCTTGGGATTCTCTTTTTCTCCTTCTTTCTCTCTGGTCTCCCCTGCTTGTGCTCTCTCAAAATAAATTTAAAAAAAAGTAGTGATGTAGATTACATCTATGTTTTAGATGACAAAAAATAAAAAGCATTAGAAAGAATGAATAGGGCAAGGGTATAGTCCACTTTAGAAAATGCTCTGGTTTTAGATCAATAAATGTAGAAGTATCTGAGAGAATAAAAAGTGAGTGAAATGAAGGGGTCAAATCTCAGAATGTTTTATATTAAAAGTATCTGGATGTGTCAATTTATATTAAATTATCTGAAAAAGGACTTAAATATTTCTTTAACACTATTCAAGGTGACTGGAAATGTGGCAGTGCCATTAACTCTTTTTTATTATTTAAAACAATTTTTTAATGTTTATTTTTTGAGAGAATGCAATGCAGACTATGAGTGGGGGAGGAGCAGACAGAGAGGGAGACACAGAATCCGAAGCAGGCTTTCAGTGCTGAGCTGTCAGCACAGAGCCTGTCTCAGGCCTCAAACTCATGAACTGCAAGATCATGACCTGAGCAGAAGTCAGATACCTAACCAACCAAGCCACCCAGGCGCCCTAGTGCCATTTACTCTCAAAGGAAACATAAAAGCAAGAACCGATTTGAGTGGGGCATATGAGTTCAAGTTTTGATTTAATGTATTTGAGATTCTAACAGGGTATTACTGTGGAGCTAGCATTATAGCCACTTAGAAACATAGATCTGGAACATAGTACAAAGGTCAAAGCTGATATATATGCTAGGGAGTATTCTGCATGATGACTTCATAATACCATGAATATACTTGATAGTAAGTTTGGTATATCAACTAAAAAGATTTTTGTGTCCTGAATTTGAGGTGATATACTTTTAAGAGATAACTAAAGAAAAATGAGCCATTAAAGAATATAGAACATAGTCCCTTAGGAAGGCATGAAACAAGGCCAAAGGAATACAGTGTCCTAAAGTTATGAGGTAAAGAGAGCCAATGGGGAGGACATTCTAGTTCTGGATATTGCAGAGTGGTCAGAAATGTATGGAGAAGAGAACCAGCCATATGATTTGGAAATTTAGTAGCTTTTGGGGCACTGGGGTGACTCAGTCAGTTCAGCATCCGACTTTGGCTCAGCTCATGATCTTGTGAGATTCGTGGGTTCAAGCCCTGTGTCAGCTCTGTGCTAACAGCTCAGAGCCTGGAATATGCTTCAGATTTGGTGTCTCCCTTTCTCTCTTTCTACCTCCCCAGCTCATGCTCTCTCTCTCTCTCTCTCAAAAATAAATAAATAAGCTTAAAAAACTTCTGAAGCAGATTTGAAGAATAAGGTTTTTAGCAGATAGTGGATAAGAAATTCTGGTGTCAGTAGATTGGTGAGTTGAGGTTAAATAAGGAAGCAGCCTGCAAACCTAGATGACATCTTCAAGAATAGCATGGCTGTGACATAAGTAGAGATAAGGGATAATGGCTTGAGGAAAACACAGGTTAAGGAGGGAAGGCAATTTTATTTTTAAGAACTGGGGAAATTTAATACATTTATAAACTGAGATGAAAATAGTCAAGAGACAGGATGAATTATAAGCGTAGAAGAGGAAGCAGATGATTGGACAAAAAAAAAAGATAATGAAATTAAGAGCTTAAGGGAGAGGAAAGTATGTATCTCTTTGAAAAGTAATCAGCTATGGGGCACCTGGGTGGCTCAGTTGGTTAAGCATCTGACTTCAGCTCAGTCATTATCTCACAGTTCATGGGTTCAAGCCCCATGTCGGGCTTTGTGCTGACAGCTAGCTCAGAGCCTGGAGCCTGCTTTGGATTCTGTGTCTCTTTCTCTCTCTGCCCCTCTCCTGTTCATGCTCTGTCTCTCAAAAATAAATAAATGTAAAAAAAAAATTAAAAGAAAAGAAAAATAATCAGATAAATATTCTCTGTCAGGTCCTAGAATCTCTCTCTTAATTTCCAAACATCTTTAAGGTATATATATTTTACACATGAAGAAATTGATGTGATAAAGAATTAACTTCAGGTTACCCAGTAAGAAAATGGTAGTTCTTATTTTTTTCAATTTTTTGGTCTTCTCCTTCCTTTGTGTTAGAAAGTAAATAAAAAGTGATGAATTAAAGAAAATTAGAGAAAGAGAAAAAGTAATTTAGGTATTTTTAACATTTTAAATAAACAGGGAGATGAAGTCATTTGCTCATTGATTTGACTGCATCCAGAGATGGTCAGAAGTCAAGACTACTGGGGAAAGGGGTTGTTGAAGACAATTCAAGATAAATAAAGTAATAATTAGTGATTAACATTCATTATTTCAGTTATAGTTAGACTCCATGCCTTGTAGTGAGGCCAACTAGCACAATAATGTGAATTTTGCTATGTTTAGTCATTTCAGTTGGAGACAGAGAAACAGCAATATTAACGTAGAATTAGAAACTGCTGAGGTATGTAAACCAAGGGGTCAGTTCTTGGCTGCTTATGAGCATGGCTTATTGACTGACCATGTTCAGGCTTGGTAAGGAATTGAGTGAGGCTAGAAGTGGGGGGTATATAGGATGCGATGAAGAGTTTGAATTGTGCAGGGAATTCAGACTGTGAAGGATGCACACCTTGTAAGATTTCACACTGCCGCTGTTATCAGGTCTTGGAGGTGATTCAGTGGGGGTGATGGTACGCTCCAAGTTTGCTAGCTATTTGGGGGTCTGAAAGGGAGATGTTGGTTGTTAAGGTCAAGATGTTTTAAAACTTAGGGTCTCTGGTCTTTGAAAGGTTATCAGTGTGAACAGTGATATAAATACAGTAGTCCCTTCTTATCCACAGTTTTGTCCAGGAAGTTTTAGTTACCCACTATAAACCATGGTCTGGAAGCAGGTGATTGTCCTTCTGACAAATGATCAGAGGTTAGTAGTAGCTTAATGCCATCTCACAAGGTCTACATCATTCATCTCACTTCATCTCATGATGTAGGCATTTTATCATCTCACATCATTGCAAGTGAAAGAGTGAACACAGTACCATATATTTTGGGAGAGACCATATTTACATAATTTTTATTACAGTATACTATAATAGCTGTTGTTTTATTAGTAATTACAATTGTTAATTGCTTTCTGTGCCTAATTTATAAATTAAACTTTTTCATAGGTATGAATGTATAAGAAATATAGGATAAGGTTTAGTACTATGCATGGTTTCAGGCTTCCTTTGGGTTCTGGAAAGTATCCCCCACAGATCAGGTGGGACTACTGTATAGTAGAGGGAAGAGTGGAGACTAATCATGTAATATAGTTGTTAAAATTGAGGAGTATGGAGTACTGCCCTGTAAATCATTTAGATTATGAACAGAGAACGAATGTAAATCAAGTGAATTAGGGAACAGAGGAAATGGAAGCACACATAGGGAATAAAGAGCGTATCTTTTTGTTCTTATGAGATGACAATTTGCATGGAGTATTACGCTATGCATGTAATAAGTTAATTTATCTTTTAAATAATTGTGAAGGTGACAATTTCTGATTAAAGAATGACTATTAATTTATTTGCAGAGTTACTTAATCAAGGCTAGGTCTTAACATACAATATTATGGAGAATTTAGATTAATATTGAGACATTTAAATGATTTTCACTAACACAGATTGTTGCAACAATGACCAAGTAGAAATTTTGTGGTCTTCAACTTGCGATATGGGTAAATTAAGTAAAAGTGATGAAATTGGGCTCTTGGGTGGCTCAGTCATTAAACATCTAACTTCAGCTCGGGTCATGATCTCACAGTTCATGAGTTCAGGTCCCACAGGTGAGCATGAACCCTGCTTTGGGTAAACACTAGCCCTGCTTCAGGTGAGCCCTGCCTCTTTCTCCCTCTCTTACTTTCTCTCTCCCTCTGCCCCTTCTGGGATTCTGTTTCTCTGCCCCTTGCTCACTCGCACTCACTCAGTTTCCCTTTCTCTCAAAAAGGAAAGGAGAAGAAAGGAAAGAAGAGGAGGGGAGGGCAGGGGAGGGGAGGAGAGGAAAGAAGAAAAAGAAAGCCATGCACTCCCAAGATGAATAAAACTCCATGAAAAAAAAAAGTGGTAAAATCAAATAGGCAGTAATGATCAAGACCCATGAACTAGATACTGCTTCTGTTACATTGCAGGTTTGGATCCTACTGAGTGACTTAAATTATCTTTCTAAGAGTTTTAGTACTTAGTATGTATAGAGAAAAAATGCAGTAAAGAACTAAATATTTGCTACTAAAGAAAAGGCAAACAAATATCAGTTTATTTGGAGTTCACAAGTCTCCAAGATTTCTCATTACAGTCCTTTAAGCAGTGTTCTTCCCCGAGGAAATCATACTTAAAGTCTACAGTTATTTAAACTTCAAATATTTGGGGCACCTGGGTGGCTCAGTCAGTTAAGCGTCCGGCTTCAGCTCAGGTCATGATCTCACAGTTCGTGGGTTTGAGCCCCGCGTTGAGCTCTGTGCTGACAGCTAGCTCAGAGCCTGGAGCCTGCTTCAGATTCTGTATCTCCCTCTCTCTCTGACCCTCCCCTGCTCGTGCTGTCTCTCTGTCTCTCAAAAATAAATAAAAATCATTTAAAAATTTTTATAACTTCAAATATTTGTCAGTTGTAAATTTTTGGTTACAAAGATCTCTGTGGCATTTTTTTAAAGGAAGAATTCTCACTTTTGATCTGTATTAATAGGCTCCATTAAAGCTCTCACACAAGGACTTTGTATTATGTGCTTGCAATAAAAATAATTATAAAGTTTAGGTACTATTCTCTTTGCCAAAATGAAGTCTATCTGCAAAGAGCTAAATAGATATCTGAGCATGTAAACTGGGCTACCTCTTGTTTCATCTGTATAACTTGCTTTGATCATCATACAAAATGATTATCGTAATGAAAGTCATGTCCTTAGTTAAAGGTGTATTTGCATTACAAAACAGTATTTGGATTTCTAGTTGAGTCCTAATAAATATGTGGCTGAATTAAAATTGAGGCATATAAGGCCTCAGTCTGAAAGAATGCAGAGGAGAAAATTTCATTGGTTCATGGTTATTCTAGAAAATATAATAGCACAATATATGCTTTAGAACTAATAATTTGCTTTGGATTAAAAATTCTGCAATGTAATCCACTCTCTTTCTTTTTTAAAAAAATAATTTCAGACTTACAGAACAGTTGTGAAAATATTACAGTTTATATATATTCATATTAGTTTTGTCTAATATTAAAAATTTACATAATCATAGAACAATTATTGTTAATATTGGTGCAGTATTATTATCTATACTGGAGGCCATATTCAAAATTCAGCATTTTTTTCTCCTAATATCTTTTTTACCAGAATTCAATCTAAAATTCTACACTGCATTTATTTGTGTTTTTATACTCACCAATCTGTAAAAGCACCCGCTTTTTCTTGTGTTTCATACCTTGACACACCATACTGTCTTGATGACTACAGCTTTGTAATATGGTTTGTAGTCTGGAATCATGATGACTCCAGCTTTGCTTTGCTTTTTTCAGTATTGCTTTGGCTATTTGGGGTCTTTTTTGGTTCCATATAAATTTTAGGATTGTTTGTCTTAGTTCTGTGAAAAATGCTGTTGGTATTTAATAGGCACTGCATTAAATGTGTAGATTTCTTTGGGAAGTATGAATGTTTTATCAATATTTGTTTTTCCAATCTCCAAGCATGGAATGTTTTTCCATTTCTTGCGTCATTCAGTTTCTTTCATGAGTGTTTTATAGTTTTCAGAGTAGAGATCTTTCACCTCTTTGGTTAGGTTTATTCCTAAGTATCTTATTAATTTTAGAACAATTGTAAATGGGATTATTTTCTTAATTTTCTTTCTGCAGTTTCATTCTTATTTTGTAGAAATACAGCAGACTTCTTTGTAGTGTGTGACATTATTGAATTAATTTATCAGTTCTTACAGTTTTTTGGTTGAGTCTTTAGGACTTTCTGTATTTAGTATCATGTCATCTGCAAATAGTGAAAGTTTTACTTCTTCCTTACTAATTTGTATGCCTTTTCTTTCTTTTTGTTGTCTAATTACTGTGTGTAGGACTTCCTGTACTATGTTAAGTAACAGTGGTGAGAGTGGATATGCTTGTCACATTCCTGACCTTAGGGGTAAAGCTCTGTTTTTCCCCATTGAGTAAGATGTTATTTGTGGGTTTTCCACAGATGGCCTTTATTATGTAGAGGTGTGTTACCTTCAAACCTATTTTGTTGTGGGCTTTTATCATGAATGGCTGTTGTACTTTTTCAACTGCTTTTTTCTGCTTCTACTGAAATGAATATACAGTTTTTATCCTTTCTCTTATTGATGTGATATATCAAGTTGATTGATTTGTGAATATTAAACCACCCCCATCTACTGGGAATAAATCTCATTCGATCATGGTGAATGATTTAAAAAAATTTACTGTTAGATTCTGTTTGTTAGTATTTTGTTCAGGATTTTTGCATCTATGTTCATCAAGATACTGGCCTGTAGGTCTCTTTTAAGTGTGTCTTTGTCTGGTTTTGGTATCAAGGCAATACTGGCCTCATAGAATGAATTTGGAAGTTTTCCTTCCTCTTCTGTGTTTTGGGAAAGTTTGAGAAGAATAGGTATTAACTTTCTCTAAATCTTTGGTAGAGTTTGCCTGTGGAGCTGTCTGGTCCTAAACTTTTGTGTGTTGGGAGTGTTTCGATAACTGATTCATTCTCCTTGCTTGTAACTGGTCTATTCAAAGTTTCTGTTTTTTCCTGGTTCAGTTTGGGAGGTTATATGTTTCTAGGAATTTATTCATTTCTTCTAGGTTGTCTAATTTGTTGGTATATAGTTTTTCATAACGTTCTCTGACAATTGTTTGTATTTCTGTGGTGTTCATTATTACTTCTCTTTCATTTGTAATTTTATTTGAGTATTTTCTCCTTGTTTTTTTGATGAGTCTGGCTAAAAGCTTATGAATGTTGTTAATCTTTTCAAAGAACCAAATCCTGGTTTAATTTATCTGCTCTACAGTTTGTTTGGTTTTTTGTTTGTTTGTTTGTTTTGAATTTCTATATCCTTACTTTCTGCTCTAGTCTTTACTGTTTCTTTCCATCTGCTGGTTTTGGGTTTGTTTGTTTGTTTGTTTTCTCCTGTCCCCTTTAAATGTAAGGTTAGGTTGTTTATTTGAGATTTTTCTTGATTCTTGAGGTAAGCCTGCATTGCTATCAAATTCCCTCTTAGGGAAGCTTTTGCTATATCTGGAAGGTTTTGGACTGTTGTGTTTTCATTTTCCTTTGTTTCCATATACTTTTGGATATCTTCATTGATTTCTTGGTTTACTCACTTACTATTTAGTAGCATGTTATTTAACCTTTATGTATTTGTTGTTACAGATTTTTTCTTATGGTTGATTTCTAGTTTTATAGAATTGTTGCTGGAAAAGATGCATGGTATAACTTTGATCTTTTTGAACTAGTTGAGACTTGTTTTATGGCCTAATATGTAATCTCTTCCGGAGAGTGTTCCATGTGCACCTGAAAAGAATGTACATTCTGTGTTTTAGGATGTTTCAAATAGATCTGTTAAATCCACCTGGCCCAAAGCGTGATTCAAAGACATTCCTTCCTTACTGATTTTCTGAATGGATGATTTTGTTGGGAGTTCTCTATGCCTCCTGGATCTGGATATACTACTTCTTCAAATAAATTTTCTGTCCCTTTTTTTCTCTCTTCTTCTTCTGGGATCCCTGTAATACATATGCTATTATGTTTTATGGAGTTGCTGAGTTTCCTAAGTCTATTTATGTTTTACATAGTTCTTTTTTCTATCTTTTATTTAGCTTGCTTACTTTCCATGCTCTGTCTTCTAGGTCACTAATACCCCTTTGCTTCTTCCAGCCTTCTATTTACTCTATCAAGCATGTTATTCATTTTGTTTATTGAACCCTTTCTCTGCTCTGGTATTCCTTATCTCTGTGTTAAGGGCCTCACTTTTCTTAAGTCCAGTCAGTATCTTTATGATCATTACTTTCAATTCTCTATCAGGCATGTTCCTTATATCTATTTCTCTAAGATCTCTGACCATTGCCTTGTCCTGTTCTTTCATTTAGGACAAATACCTCTGTCTTATCATTTTTTCTAGTCTCTGTGCCTATTTCTTTGTGTCAGGAAAGTCAGCTAGATCTTCTGTTCTTAAGGATGATAGTCCTAAGAAGAAGAGATCCTATAGTACCTTGCCATATTGTGTCTCCTATTTCCCAGGGCATGGTGTTTCAGATGTTTCCAGTGTGTGTTATGCATACGCTGCTGTTGTGTCCTGGCTGCTTTATCTTTCAAAGCAGATGTACTCTTTGCTTGTTGTGAGCAGTGTTTGGTTTTTGGCCTGATTGTGGTGAGTTTTAACTAGGTATGCTGTGGTCTGCTTGTGACATGAGACCTGTCACCACTGCTGCCAAACTGAGGCCCTGAAAAACTCCTAGATCTGGACAGGCAGTTTTTGCATGAGTTGGGTCCTGTCTTCTGGGAGAAGGTCTGCCACACTGCAACTAAGGCAAATGTGACTGGGAAGGGTGATTCCACCAGAGTATGGGGGGGCAGAGCAGGTCTTGGTATAAGCAAGTTAGGTAGCAGTGTCCATGCTGCCCTGGTTCTCATAGGTATCTCTGTGCTTGTGTAAATGTAAAAATATTAAAAAAAGAAAACCCTCTCACATGCATAAATGAAAGATTGCACACAAAGAGCTCACATCCTTTCAAGCTTCAATAGTAAATATTCCGCTACTATGTATTAAATACTGCACGGTTTGCCCAAGCTAAGATGAAACCACATCATGAGTCAATAAGCATTTTGCATTTTCTTTCATTATCTACTCAAAGTCATGCCTACTACACCTCTAAACATTTCATTAAATCCAATTATACAGCAGACATTCCCAAAATAAACTTAGATTGTATTGCAGTTTCACTTAACAGTATATAAAATGCTGTGTTGTGACAGGTATCAACTATCCATTAGATACTGAATCAGTTTTTCTTAAGCACTACTAACTGCTTGCTTTTCTTGAAGCTAGATCATTCTGAAATTTCCTGTTAGACCTATGAGTGCAAACATATGGTATCTGTCTTTCTCTGCCTGACTTATTTCGCTTAGCATGACACCCTCAAGGTCCATCCACTTTTCTACAAATGGCCATATTTCATTCTTTCTCATTGCCATGTAGTACTCCATTGTGTATATATACCACATCTTCTTGATAGAACACTTACAGACCATGTTTGGACTGAATTTTTTCTTTTAAAATAGCTTTTGACTTTACATTCTTCAGACTTCATAAACACTGAAAAAAATAGTATTAAGAATCCTCATATGTTTTTTACCTATGTTCTTTAAATGTTAACATTGGTTTAATGTTTATTTATTTTTGAGAGACAGAGAGAAAGAGACAGAGTGTAAGCAGGGGAGGGACAGAGAGAGAGGGAGACACAGAATCCTAAGCAGGGTCTGGGTTCCCAGCTGTCAGCACAGATCCCGATGCAGGGCTCAAATCCAGGAACTCATAAGCTGAACCGAAGTCAGATGCTCATCTGACTGAGACACCCAGTGCCCCTCTAAATGTTCACATTTTACCTTTACCTTTTCCTTATGATTCTCTATGATATATATGCATAATTATCTGAACCTTGTTATGATTATCCTTTACCTAGATTCTTCAAATTTGGCCAGTTGTGTTATTAATGACTTTAATAACAAAAGAAAAAAATACCCTATAGTGTTTAGTTTAGTCTCCTCTCATTGGGGTTATTTCTAGGTCTTTCTGTCTTTCATAATCTTGCCATTTTGAAGAGTACTACTAATTATTGATTTTGTAGAGTGCTCCTCAATTTGTGTTTTTGTGATGTATTCCCATGATTAAGTTCAGATTATGCAATTTTGGCATATTGATATTGAGATATTCTTTCCTTTTCAATGCATTATATAGAGAGATTAATCTCATGGTTTCTGGTTTCTCCATTGTAAAATGATTACTTTTTCTTTTGTAGTTGATATGTGTTTTGTAAGTAAATAGTTTTAGGCCAAAAATTATCTTGTTTCTCATTAAAATTTCAGTCATTAATTTTAGCATCAGTTGTTAAATTTTGAAGAAAACAATTATTACTAAGATGTTTGCCAAATGATGGTTTTCTAATCTTTATTCTATTCTCTCTACTGAAAGAAAGAATATTCTTTTCTCCTTATTAATTTATTCATTTCACATTTATCTACATTTATAAGTATGGATTCATAGCTTTTATTTTATTCTGTGGGTTAAATAATCTGTTACTATTGCTATTCATTTTTATGTTCAAATTTTTGGACTGTGTATTTTGGATTAGAATTCTATTAGTTGTTCAGTAGACTGTTCATGTCTGATTTGAATACTTATCTGCTCCAGGAGCATAGTTTAATCCAACAGCCCCCTGCCCCAACACACACACACACACACACACACACACACACACACACACATCCAACATCACACTGTACATGATGAAGTATCTTCAAGTGAATTACAATATAACTTACATCAGATCCACTATAGGTGAATAAATTAAAGTTGAAATATAGGCCCTACAAATGAAAAACAAAAGTCTGAAAGCTAGAAGTATTTTGAAAATGCTTCGCAGCATGATTATCAGTCAGGTCCAAAACAAAGTCAGTTAAGATTTGTCATTTGATGTATCACTTATTGAGGCACACAGATTCATTGGCATTTTAAAAAATAAGCATTCACTTTAATTTATTTCTTTACATTTTTTGGGAAAAATTAGTTTCTATTAGCCTAGGATAGAACACATCTAAATACTCTTTGAAGTTAACCTTCTGCTGGTTTCATTTCTGATGTTTTGTAGAAAGTATTAGAATTTGAGATTTCCTGTTATTATTCCTAAATTAGTTATTAAAAAATGGAAATAATTGCCATGGGTTAACTCAAACTAGTCTTGGGAAAATGAAAAATTTCTTTCAGGTCCATATAGATTATGGATGGCATGTAGATGTTTACTTATTTACTTTTCCTGTAACATTTTTCATTGTGTATTTCAATTTTATAGTTACAAAAATGTTTGCAATAATCAAGCTTCATGTATTATGATTGTTATTATTTCATAAATATTGTTCTAATAAGTCAGTTTTCTAAAAGATCATGAACTTGACATATGGACAAAAATGAAAGTCAAAGTAACTTTCTATTTTTGGTCTTTATAGGTAATTCATGTATAAATAAGGTTAATTAGGATTTAAATTCAAGGAAGGTATAGCATTTCCAAGGCAATCAGAAATGCTTTGGAGTACCCTCAAACATGATAATCTTAATTTTAATTCTAATGTTTTCAGTGGACCATTAATAATATTTTGGGAAAAATTAAAATGAAGAGGAGGGAATGATGGCAACGCATAGTTTCTCAAAATGCTTTACACCTCCAGTCTGTTTATTTTCATAGTTTCGTTTCATTCCAGCCATTGTCTTGTGACTAAAGTTTCATTATCCCAGTGTTTCAAGTGAGGAAATTTAATTTCCAGGATAATTTGCCCATGACTTTTAAAACGAATTTACTGTACTGGAAATGGAACTGAAACCTAGGCAATTTTACTTCATATCCTGGCTTTTCCACTTAACCACGCTTTGCTTTGTGACATGTGATGGAAAGAACATTCAGAAAATGAGTTGTCATCATGGCTCTGCCACATTTTATGTGTGACTTTGTAGAAGTAACTTTCTCCCCACTATCAGTTTTCTCAGACATCTTTTCTGGTTCAGTCAGTCATCTGGACATTTACTCAGCACATCTTCACGGAGTGCCAACCCTGGGCCAGGCAGTGTCCCAGCCCTGAAGATACAGAGTGAATGATATCACTCTTTTTATGAAACTCATATTAATGTAGGAAATGTAGGCAATAAACAAATCAACCTATATAGATGTAAATTCTATTAACGTTTATTTAAAAATTTTAAATGTTTATTTAATTTTGAGAGAGAGAGAGGGAAACAGCATAAGTGGAGGAGGGGCAGAGAGAGAAGGAGACACAAAATCTGAAGCAGGCTCCAGGCTCTGAGCTGTCAGCACAGAGCCCGACATGGAGCTCAAACCCATGAACGATGAGATCATGACCTGAGCCGAAATCAGACGCTTGACCAACTGAGCAACCCAGGCACCCTATCTATTAACATTTATTTAGAGGAGGAAATTTGAAGATTTGTAGTTAGTTAAAAAACCTAAGGAAATATATTTATATTGACCAAAATCTGGATGTTTATTGACTAATTAATTTTAGTGTGATTAACCTTGTCGATCAGGTTCTGAGTTTTATTTTGATAATATAAATATACATAATTTAATTTCCACTATATTTAATTTTTTAATGTATTTGTTTAAAGGCACTAAACTATTTGCTTAGGGCATTATTATTTCTGAGCTTATATAATATATATCTGCTTTTTAAAAAAGTTTTATTGAGATATAATTCTAACTCACCTGTTTAAAGTATGAATTCAGTACATTCACAGAGTTGTGAAACTGTCACCACAGTCACTGTTAGAACATTTTATTTTATTTTATTTTATGTTTATTTATATTTCTGAGAGAGAGGGAGAAACAGAGTGCTAACAAGGGAGGGGCAGAGAGAGAGGAAGATGCAGAATCTGAAGCAGGCTCCAGGCTCTGAGCTGTCAGCACAGAGCCCTACATGGGGCTTGAGCTCACAAACTGCAAGATCATGACCTGAGCAGAAGTTGGATGCTTAACCAGCTGAGCCACCCAGGCACCCCTAGAACATTTTAAGCACTGAAAAAGAAACCCCATAATCAATAGCGGTCACTTCCTACTTCCCTCAAACTCCCTGACACCTGCTTTTGTGTTCTCTGACGACAATAGAATTAAATTAGAAACAGATAATCTACACATCTCAGAAAGATCCCCAAATATTTGGAAACTAAGTGATAAACTTATAAATTAAATTAAAAGAGAAATTAAAAGAAAAATTAATATGTATGAAAATACAAACACAACCAAATAAAGTTTGCGGAGTGTCCCAAAGCAATGCTTAGAGGGTACTTAACAGCCCGCTGAGCATCTATATTAGAAAAAGAAAAGTTCTCAAATCAATAACTTCAGTTTCCATTTTAAGAAAATAGAAAAAAAAGCAAATTAAATCCAAAGTGAGTAGAAGAAAAGATAAAAATCAGAGCAGAAACTCACCAAATAGGAAAAGAAAACAATAAAAAAAAAACGTGTAATCAAAAGTTAGTTCTTTGGAAAAATATATCAAATCGATAAACTCCCTCCAGACAGACCAGTAATAAGAGAAAACAGAAATTATCAATATCAGGAATGAGAGAAGGGACACATCACTACAGATTGTGTAGATATAAAAAAATTATAAGAAAATATGTGTGATAACCTTTTTGTCAGTAAGTTTGGCAACTCAGATGAAATGAATAAATTCCTTGAAGGACAAACTTCCACAGTTCACCAAAAGAAATGCGTAATGTGAATTGCACTGTATAAATTAAAGAAATTGCATTTATCATTCAAAACCTTGGCAGAAAAAATGTTAGGCTCAGGTGGCTTCACTATTGCCTTTTGCCAAATATTTAAGAAATAAATACCAGCTCTACCCAAGTTCTTCTAGAACATTATAAAGGATAGTGTGTTTCACAACTTATTCTGTAAAGCTAGAATTACCCTCATACTACAATAAGAAAAAAACAACATTACAAGCAAGAAAAAAAAAGGCAGATGACTATCTTTCCTAATATGATATAAAAATTGCTCTTTAAATTTTAGTAAATCAAATCCAGCAATATGAAAAATGTATGTTAGATTAAGATGATCATATGATCCTTACATTGTCTTACATTGTAGGGCCAAAATTAATCATATTAGCAAACTTTTAAAAAAAAGAAAAAAACATATGATCATCTTAATCTAACATTCATTTTTGATATAAATGCTTCAACAATGTGGGGATAGGAAGGAACTTACCTAACTTGATAAGCGGAATTTATGAAAAAACCTACATTTACTGTATGCTTATTGGGAAAGAACTAAATGCTTTCTTCTTAAAATCAGGAAAAAATTGGATATCCTGTATTACTATTCTGTTTACCATTGAACCAGACAATTATATGCAATAAGGGAAGAAAAATAAATAAATGACATATAGATTGGAAAGAGTAAAACTGTTATATTTATAAATGACATGATTGTCTGTGTAGAAAAATCTGATAGTATCTTCAAAAATGCTATGGAAAAAAATGCTATGGAACTGAAAAGTGAGTTTGACAAATTTTCAGAATACAAGATCAATGTAAAAAAGCAATTATATTTCTACATACTAGCAATAAACCATTTGAAATAAAAAAAAATACCATTTACAATAGCATCATATTATGATATACTATTGGATAAATCTGACAAAAGATTTAAAAGACACACTTTAAATTGAAAGTACTGCTGGGAGAAATTAAACATCTATATAAATAGATATATGACATCCATAGATGTGAGACTCAAAGTTATTACTATGTCAGTTCTCCCCAGTTTAATTATAAATTATAAATTAAATTATTAATTTATATTACTTAATTATTAATTATAAGTTAAACTCAATAATCCCAATGGGCTTTTTTCTTTTTTCTTTTTGGCTGAAATTGACAGATTGATCCTGAAATCACATGGGAATGCAAAGGACCAAGAATAGCCAAAACAATTTTGTTATGAAGGAAGCAGAAATTACAAAAGGCATGAGGGAACTTTTGGAGCTGATGGAAACATTCAATACTTTGTGGCAGTGGTTTCATGGTATACACACACACACAGATTTGTGAAATTAGGAAAGGTAAATATGTGGGGTTTATTCTATATCAATTATACATCAAGAAAAATTTAACAAAGAAGGGAAATTCATTGAGAGTATTTCATTCTTTACATCTTCAGTTTGAAATACCTAACACTTTAAAACATTCCATTTTATCTCATGATTTTGGGTTGTTAATGCCTCATTACTTGAACCTTTAAACCTACCTAATGCTATTTCAGGGTGGATTTCAAAAGGTGAAGGAATAATTTAGTCAGGCCCTTTACTCTGAGTCTTGACTTACTTCCTGGAAACCTAGTTAATGGTTACTAAAAACATAAAGGACTTAGTGTGGCCATTTAAAATGTTAAAAATTTTTTTAAATGTTTGTTTATTTTGGAGACAGAGAGACAGAGTGTGAGGAGGTAAGGGGCAGAGAATCCAAAGCAGAATCCAAAGCAAGCTCCAGGCTCTGAGCTGTCAGTACAGAGCCTAACATGGGGCTTGAACTCACAAACCACAAGATCATGACATGAGTCGAAGTTGGACGCCCAATCGACTGAGCCACCCAGGCGCCTGATCATTTAAAATATCTAAATACATGTTTGATTAAATCTCTTATGTGCCCATTTGCTTTACAAATGAAAAAGGCACATATAACATATCCAGTTATTTTACGGTTCGAAGAGGGTCTCTTCAAGACAAACTTACAAATAATAATAATAAAATCACCTGAGAGAATTAGAATAATATTAGGAAAATCTAAAGATTTTTTTTTTGTTTTCCATGTTAACTTCCAACACTCGCTAATTTTAACTCATAAGCAGCAGGACACATTTGAAATGAAGTAATTCTTGAGGCAAGAAAAGAAATATTCTGAAATTCTAGGCCAGCACCTCCACATGATGATACCTGGCTTGAAATTATAAAATGTTTGTTTTGTTTTGTTTTGTTTTGTTAGAGATAGAGCACGCACAAGTGGGGCAAAGGGGCAGAGGGAGAGAGAGATCTTAAGCAGGCTCCATGCTCAGCACGGAGTCTGACACACGGTTTGATCCCAAGACCCTGAGCTGAAATCAAGAGTCAGATGCTCAACTGACTGAGCTACCCAGTTGCCCCTAAATTATAAAAGTTTTAAAATAGGTAGTTAAACACTACCTGGCCAGGGAGCTATGTCTTCCAGATATCATCTAAATGATAGCATATTTCTTATCTGAAACTATGGTGGCCATAAGGAAGTGGAAGATTTTTCTAGTGCTAAAAGAGAACAGAACTGTCAAAGTGATTTCCTGTATCTGTTAAAAACAGTTCTTAACTAAGAAGAGGAAATAAAGGCATTCTCTGATAAAGGAAAATAATTTGCTGATACTAAATCTACCCTTCAAGAATGACCAAAAAAAAAAAAAAAAAAAAAGCTCTCCTAACAGAAAGTCAGTGATAGTATAAAAAGGCTGGGAACTTCAGAAATGAACAATGGTATGAATAAAAATAGAAGCAAACTATATAGAGTTTCACCACAAGAGTTTCTTTAATCCTATTTTACTGTTGAAACAAAAGCAATAACACAATTTCTTGTGTGTCTGTTCATGTGCTTTACCCATTTCTTTACTGGATTGTTTGTTTATTTGGTGTTGAGTGTGATAAATTCTTCATAGAATTTGGGTGCTAACATTTATCTGCTATGTCATTTGCAGATAACTTCTCCCATTCTGTATGTTTCCCTTTAGTTTTGTTGATTGTTTCCTTTCCTGTGTGGAAGCCTTTTATCTTGATGAGGTCCCAATAGTTCATTTTTGCTTTTATTTTCCTTGCCTCCAGAGACATGCCTAGCAAGAAATTACTGCAGCCAAAGTCAAAAAGGTTGCTGCCTGTTTTCTCCTCTAGTATTTTGATGGTTTCTTGTCTCACATTTAGGTCTTTCGTCCATTTTGAGTTAATTTTTGTGTATGATGTAAGGAAGTGGTCCAACTTCATTCTTCTGCATGTCACTGTCCAGTTTTCCCAACACCATTTGCTGAGGAGATTATCTTTTTTTCCCCATTGGATACTGTTTCTTGCTTTGTCAAAGCAGGAAATGTTGGCCATACAGAGCAGGAATGTTGGGCAAACATTTGTGGGTCCACTTTTGGGTTCTTTACTGTGTTCCATTGATCTGTGTATCTTTTTTTTTTTTGTGCCAGTACCATATAGTCTTGATGGTTATAGTTTTGTAATACAGCTTGAAGTCTGAAATTGTGATGCCTCCAACTTTGGTTTTCTTTTTCTATATTACTTTGGCTGTGGTTCTGTACAAATTTTAAGATTCTTTGTTGTAGCTCTGTGAAGAATACTGATATTACTTAAATGGGATTCCTCTGAATGTGCAGATTGCTTTGGGTAGTACAGACATTTTAACAATATTTGTTTTTCTGATTCACAAGCATGGAATATTTATCCATTTCTTTGTGTTTAATTTATTTCAGAAGCTTTCTATAGTTTTCAGTGTACAGATTTTACTAACTCTTTAGTTAAGAGTTATTCCTAGGTATCTTATGGTTTTTGGTGTAATTGTAAATGGGACTGATGGCTTAATTTCTCTTTCTGCTACTTCTTTATTAGTGTATAGAAATGCAATTGATTTCTGTACATTGGTTTTATATCCTGCAACTTTGCTGAATTCACGTATCAGTTCTAGCAGTTTTTGGTGGAGTCTTTCATGTTTTCCATGTAAAGCATCATGTCATCTGAAAAAGTGAAAGTTTTTGACTTCTTCCTTGCTAATTTGTATGCCTTTTATTTCTTTTTGTTGCCTGATTTCTGGGGCTAGGACTTTGATTACTATGTTGAACAGCAGTTGTGAGAGTCGACATCCCTGACCTTTATAATTTAAAGTTATTGACAAGAAATATCCAGGCCCAGGTAGTTTTAATGGAGAATTTTAGGAAACACTTAAAGAATTATTAAAAAGTATTGTGCAATGACTTTTGGGAACAGAAATGGAAGAAACCCTTCCTAACTTCCAATTTTATAAGACAGTTATTACACCTATAACAAAAGTTAGCATGCACATGTGAATACATATATGTTCATATGTGCATGCACGTGCACACACACATAAAATAAAACTAAAAATCATTATCACTTATGAACATATATCCAAAATCCTCAGTAAAGTTTTAATAATCAGAGATGATATCCTGGGGAATAGGAGAGTAAACTCCTCTAGAAATCCTTTCCTCCACAAAAGCAGCAAGGATACCTGCAAAAAACATAAAAATAAACTTTTCCAAATTTTAAAAATTAACAAGACTGACAACTATATGCAGAGAATTTATTCAAGAAGAGTGACTGAAACTTGGTATGAGATTAGGGGCATTTTACTTTGCCCAATTTCCATCCTTTCCTCTCCCTCTCCAGTTCCTTGTAAGTTCTAGTAGGCTTGAAAACCAAGAAGCTCCTTTTCAGACTTGTCACATTTTAAAAAACTGTTTAATTTTTTTTTACCAACAAAAAAAATTATGAAACATACAAAGAAACAAGAAAGTATGGTCCTGACACAGGGAAGAAAAGTGTTTAATACAAACTGTCCCTGAGGGAGCCTAGATGTTCAACTCACTAGACAAAGACTATAAATGAGCTATCAAAGAACTAAAGGAAAATATGAGAACAATGTCTCCTCAAATATAGAATATTATTAAAGAGGTGATGTATATTTAATAAACAAATAGATACCATGGAGTTGAAAATATAGCTGAAATGAAAAATTTTTTAAAAATCATGGAAGTTCTCCCCAACAGATTTGAGCAGGCTGAGGAAAGAATCAGCAAACTAGAAGATGAGGCAATTGAGATTATTTAGGCTGGGGAATAGAAAGATAAATGAATAAAGGAAAAGAATGAGAGTCAAAGATGTGTGGAACACCATCAAGCATACCAACAAAAATATAGTAGCAGTTCCAAAAGGAAAAGAGATTAAAAGAGGCAGAAAAAATATTTGAATAGTATGGTTGACAGTTTTCCAAGTTTGATGAACAAAATTAATCTGCACATTCAAGAAGCTCTATGAACTCCAGTACAGTAGTCCCCAAATAATCCTCCCCTAGAGACGTCATAAGCTATTGAAAGCCAAAAACAAAAGTTGAGTCTTGAAAGCAGCAGAAGTGACTCATCACATACAAAAACTCGATTGGGATCTATAGCTATTTTATAACCAGAAATCATGGAGTCCAGAAGGCAGTGGGATGACACATTTAAGTTGCTGGAAGTAGTGATGGATATAGGTGATAAAATTCTAGACACCTGTACACACACACACACACACACACACACACACACACAGGCATATACAGCTGGTGAAATAGGAATACGTTTTATGGTTTATACACATGTCAATTTTCTGATTTTGATATCATAGCTATGCACAGTGTTAACATTGGGAGAAGCTGGGTGAAGTGTGCAAGGAATCTTCCTGGTAATTTCTTTGTAATTTTATGTGAGTTGGTATTAATTCCAATATGTAATTTTGAAAAAAATATAACCTTTAATCATATGAATACCATGTAAAATATTACTATTAAAGAGATAATTCTCAAAGCTCCTGAAACAATACTCATTAAAGCTAATATTTGTTGTAATTTTACTTTTCAACTTTCTCAAATCTTTAGAATGCAACACTGTGTATAAAATCAACCTGGTACCAAACTACTAGTGTTATATTCTTTTTTTTTATTATTTTTTTATTTTTATTTTTTATTTTTATTTTTTAAATAATAGTTTATTGTCAAATTAGTTTCCATATAACACCCAGTGCTTCTCCCCACAAGTGCCCCCCACCATGACCATCACCCCCTCCCTCCTCCTCCTCCCCCTTCAGTCCATGGTTCGTCTCCAGTATTCAGTAGTCTCCCTTGATCTGTGTCCCTCACTCTTCCCCGATCTCTTTCCCCCTTCCCCTCCCTATGGTCCCCTGCCAGGTCTCTCCTGTTAGACCTATGAATGCAAACATATGGCATCTATCCTTCTCTGG
>NC_043700.1:103039784-103041615 GCF_006229205.1 Suricata suricatta | reverse complement strand
CTAACCATTGAATTTATGCACTCTTGAAAATTTTCAACTATTGTCTAACAAAGCAATTTTACACATGATATTAGGCAATATGTCTTTACCTCTTTGAAAAGTAAGTGACATTTTATTAAAAAGCAGGGTAGTGAACAATTTTTATAATTTAAATTAAATTTGTATTTATATTAGAAAATAATCCAATGATGAACACAGAAAAATAAAAGCTTTCATGAACAAACATAATATTTCAGTAATACTGGCCTGTTTCATTTTACAAATTGCATGATGTTCACGTGTGTGGCTCCCAGTAATCTTATTTATCTTTTGTTAATATTTTTATATGATTATTGATTCCACAGACTTTACTTCATTCCTAAAGATTATTTCTAGACTCTGTTATGTCATTTTCAATATATTATGTCCAATTTTGGAATATTTCAATGCTCCCTGCTTACCTTTGTAATATTTAAGTATCATGTTAGATTAAGGCACTTTTGATCTCATTGAGTGGTTTCTTATCCATTGACAGCAAGGAAAGTTGCAAGAAAAACCAGTTTTTGCCTGAAGATTTTTCTGGTTTGGTTTGGTTTGGTTTTTGGTTTTTGGTTTTGTTTTTTTGTTTTTTACTGTATCTTAGGAAAAGGTTGATTTACACTGTGACTTGAAAAAATACTTTATTGCTTTTGGGGATTTTGAGAATATCTTGATTGATCAACATGGTTAAACTATACAAATCCACCTATGATACTAGTCAAATCACTTTGAATGCGGAATGGTACAGATTACTGTTAGTAGTATTCAATCAGTAAAAAATTAAAGTGTTTAGAGAAGTCCTTCTAGTGCCTTTGCCCTTGTGTTGTTAGATGTTCTTTCTCTTCCTTATATAAACCTGAGCTTTATACTGTCAGTGTTTAGAAATCCTGATGAAATGGCTGCTGTGGTAAATCAAATTTAAGATTTTCAGTATCAGAAAAAGACAGGACAAAAAGCCAGAAGTCGTCACCTTCAGAATTTTAATGAAGAAAATCCAATGTAGGTGTATATTTTTCTGAAGAAAATCTTTAGAGCAAAGTTTTATTTCACATAAAAAATTGTTGCTCTGCTTCTGATTTAATTTGTCCTCTGACAACTTCAGGGTAATAAGCAAAATGATATAGTCATTTCTAGTGGATATATAATCCAGACTTAGGATAAGATCCACAAGCTTTAATAGGTGGTCCTTTCAGGAAGTCAATTATGGAGAAGTTTGTGGTTGGAATCTAGTTTCAGCGAGTACAAGGGTTTGTTTCAGTCTTCAAACAAAGATGGGCTTTTATGCACAGGAAAAAAAAAAGTCTTGACAGTTAAGGAGACTGCATTTTTAGTAGGATGTATGTAACAGATGACTCCTTCAAGAAGGAAAAGAAAAATACTTGTTATGAGTTTTTTCTCTCCCAGGATGTCATTTTGTTACATCTTGAGAATGTGATTAGAGTTCTATTTATTGAAAGCATAAACAACAAAATATCTTTTTAAGTGCCACCATGAGGGCTTAGTGCTAGGCTTTTTACAAAGTGTGTTAAATAATATAGATGTTGCCATTTATTGGGGGATATCACATCATGTCACATAGTAAAATTTTGCCATTTTTTCTTTGTGGTTGAACTTAATAAAGGCCAAATTTATCAGAGAATTGAGATATACTACTAATTATATTACTTTGATGGAGTACATCTTACTATATTGAACATCTGACTAAATAGATTTTGATTCTATAATCTAATGTTAAAAAGCTTCTTGTACTTACTTTTGTTTTTATTATCTGTTTTGAAGAACATCTCTCTCCCTCCCCTATCCCACTTGATCA
>NC_043700.1:103028391-103039684 GCF_006229205.1 Suricata suricatta | reverse complement strand
ATTATTGTCATTTGTTAGTTTGGTAATTATTTGAGATATTTAATTTCCCTTTAAATACTGCTTTGCTGCAGCTTCAAGTTGTGACATACAGTCTTTTCATGATCATGGAGTTTTCATTACTGTCTTTGAAAAAAGAGTTGTTTAGAAAGTATGCTCTATTTCCAAATATGTGGGCTTTGTATTTGTATTTTTCTTAACTTCTAACATAATTATGGTGTGGTCAAATAATGTCTGGATGATACCTATTCCATGATCCTGATGTATCTATTTTTCCTTTAAAGAGCTATGTTTTAGTCTTGTCTTCTGATTGGAAGATTTGCCAATTTCTCCTTATAACTCTATTATTTTGATCTTATAAATTATGAGACTTTTTATTAGGTATAGTATACCTATAGTTATATAATTTTTTAATAAGCTGGACCTTTCATCTTCATGAAGCAATCCTATCTATCAATTCATTTTTTCACTTAAAGTTTAATTTGTCTGAAGACAAAATGACCATACCAGCTTAGTTTTGAATAGAATGTACTTGCCATCATTTTCTTTACTTTTAGCTTTTCTGTCCTCAGGTGTCACTTGAGTCTTTTCTAACTGAACTGGAGCTGGAGCTTTAAAAGCCATCTAACAGTTTCTTTTTTGTAACTTATAATTTAATCAATTTATTTATATTTATTGTGATTGCAAGTATTTTGGACTTATTTCTGACTTATTTACTTTTCATTTCAGTTTGTGTCTCCTACAAAATTTATTTTCTCTTTTTTTTGTTACTGTTACATTTCTCTCTCTCTCTCTCTCTCTCTCTCTCTCTCTCTCTGCATTTAGGAAAATAAGAATGTTAGAATCTTCTTGGCATGCTCATAGATCCCTTGATCTCCCTTCTACCACTTCAGTAATGTTAGTATCATCTAGAATTTTACATCTGGGTTACTTGAAATTCCTTCCCTCTTTTCCTTCCTTCCTCCTCCTTCCATTTCATCCCCCTGCTTGTTTTTCATTCCATTTTTCCTTTCTTCATATATATTTTTATTTGTTTTATATAAATTCAAATAGATTTTCCATATAATTTTTATCACTCTTACTACCTTTCCCTAAATATTTCAGCATTTCTTGGATTTTTTTCTCCCTCTTCCTATTGGTCCAGTTCCTCAGAAGCTGTAGAGTGTACTTTTCAAATGGCAATATTTTAGATAATTTAAATGTCTGAAAATATTTTTATTGTACCTTTACATTTGACTGACTCTTTGCATAGTCAAAGTATTTCCTTACTATAGCCTTAAGCCTTGTATGGCTGTTGAAGACATCTTATGTGAATCTAATTCTTGTTCTTTGGTAGTTGTTTTGCTCTTTTGATGTTGAAATTTTTGGAATCTTTTTTCTGTATTTGATATTTGTCTTAGTTCTTTCAAAGGGTACTATACCAAAATACAGAAGGTAGTTTATAAACAACAGAAATTTATTCCTCACAGTTTGGGAGGCTGGTGAGTCCAAGATCAAAGTGCTAGCATGGTGAAATTCTGGTGAAATCCTTTTGCTTGGTTCATGGCTTACACCTTCTCTCTGGATCTTCACATGGTGGAAGGGATTAGGGATCTCTCTGGAGCCTCTTTTAAAAGGCATTAATCCCATTTCATGAGGGCTATGCCCTCATAACTTAAGTACCACCCAAAGGTCCCATACGATTATCTTTGAGATTTAGAACTTCAACATGAGGATTTTAAGGAGACAAACGTTCAGACCATAGCAATGTTTAAAATTTTTTTCTGATATAGTTTTATGTGTGTATTTTTTTATACCATCTGCTTGGCAGTCTGTTAATTTATTCAGGAAATATGTATTAAAAATCCACTCTCTAATCATTGTTCTAGGTGTTCAGAATGTATCTATAAACATGATGTATTTACAGTATAATGGGTCTATAAATAGCTTTACAGATTTTTTACTTGTTGAACTTATAACTTAATTGAGAGGGAAGAAGATGAGGAATGATCTAAAATAAATGTAATAAATAAGTATAGTATATAGTTTGTTACATAGTATTAAGTGATCTAAAATAAATGTAATAAATAAGTATAGTATATAGTTTGTTACATAGTATTAAGGTTAGAGTGGTTTGACTTTGTGGGGGGGACCAGTTTATAATTTAACTACAGTGATCAGGGAATAGGCTTCCCTGAATAGGTTGCATTTGAACAAAATTTGAAGGTCAGAGTGAGTCCTGGGATAACTGGGGAAGAGAGTTCCAGTTAATGAGAACAGCTGGTGAAAAGCCTGAGGTCAGAACATTCTGGAGCATAAGAACAGTAGGGAACATTGTGGTTAGAACTGAGATGATGAGAGATGCCTGGGTGGCTTAGCTGGTTAAGTTTCTGACTCTTGGTTTGGGCTCAGGTCATGATCTCATGGTTTGTGAGAGCAATCCTCCTGCTGGCCTCTGTGCTGACGATATAGAGTCTGCTTAGGATTCTCTGTCTCCCCCTCTCTTCCCTCCCCCTGCTCACTTGCTAGCATGCTCTCTCTCTCACTCTCAAAATAAATAAACATTAAAAAAAAAGAACTGACCAAGGTGGGAGAAATAAGTAGGAGATATAGCCAGAAAATACTAGAAAGCCAGGGCACACAGAGGATTTCAGGTCATTGTAAGAATTTATTGTTTAAGTGAACTAAATTCATGCTTTATTCAGTTTTCCTTAGTTTTTACCTAATGTTCTGAGATCCCATTCAGGTAACCAGAGTACCTCTACTCAACACTTGCACTTAGGTTTCTCTGAGCTGTGACAGTTACTCTGAGTTTTTCTTATTTTTGATAACTTTAACAGTTTCAAGGATTCCAGGTCAGATAATTTTAGAATGTTCCTCAGTTGGAATTTTCCTGATTTCTAACTCATGATAGATTTTAGCTTATATGTTTTTGGAAGGAAGACCACGGAGGTAAAGTGCCATTTTTGTCCTGTTACATTAACGGTACATCCTATCTGTATGACTTATTACTATTGTTTTTAATCTTTAACATTTTTTAAATGTTTATTTACTTTTGAGAGAGAGATGGAGCATGAGCAGGGAAGAGGCAGAGAAAGAGGAAGACACAGGGAAAAACAGGCTCTAGGCTCTGAGCTGTCAGCACAGAGTGCAACATGGGGCTCAAACCCACGAAGCGTGAGATCATGACCTGAGATGAAGTCAGCTGCTTAACTGACTGAGGCACCCAGGAGGTCCACTGTTGTTGTTGTTGTTTTTTTAAGTAGTTTATTGTCAAATTAGTTTCCATACAACACCCAGTGCTCTTCCCCACAAGTGCCCTCCTCCATCACCACCACCTCTTTTCCCCTCTTCCCCTTCAACCCTCAGTTCCTTTTCAGTATTCAATAGTCTCTCGGGTTTTGCATCCCTCTTTCTCCCCAACTCTCTTTCCCTCTTCCCCTCCCCCTGGTCCTCCATTAAGTTTCTCCTGTTTTCCTGTTAGACCTATGAGTGCAAACATATGGTATCTGTCCTTCTCTGCCTGACTTATTTCGCTTAACATGACACCCTCGAGGTCCATCCACTTTCCTACACGTGGCCATATGTCATTCTTTCTCATTGCCATGTAGTACTCCATTGTGTATATATACCACATCTTCTTGATCCACTCATCAGGTGATGGACATTTAGGCTCTTTCCATGTTTTGGCGGTTGTTGACAGTGCTGCTATGAACATTGGGGTACATGTGCTCCTAACCACTGTTGTTTTTAATTTTGATCACCTGGCTGGAGTACTGCTTATCACGTTTATCTACTGTAAAGTTATTCTTTTTTCTTCCCATTTCCATGCTGTACTCTTTGCTAGAAAGTCACTATGCACAGCCCACATTTAAGGAGTAGCGAGTTATTTTCAACCCAATATTTTTGTTATATCCCACCTATTCCATTGTTCCTGAGCACAAGTGTCTGCATAAATTGTTTGGGATTCTTCTGCATAGAAAATTTATTTCTTCTACTTTATATATTTGTTTATTTAAATATTTGTACCAGTATGGACTCCTAGATTTAAAATTTGTTTTTTACTTTAGGTTGTAGTTCAATATTGCATTACATTTTATGGTTATGTTGTTCTAATTCTGGCCATTGGGAACTCTTTTCAGTTCAGCCTATTGCTTTGACAAACCCCCATTGTTGTATTTAATTTGAACACTTCCGTACTTTCTGGCAAGATGCTACATGTTCATTTTGTGTGTTTCCTGTCTCAGTTCTAGAATCAGACCTCTCTCCAAGGAAGCCTGGTTACTTTTATTGGAGAATGGTTTAGAAACCAGTACCCTGGATACTACATGTAAAGATATTGACTTTCAATCAGAGTGGCAGTTACAGGGTTTTGAGAAAACAGCGATGTTATTATTTACAATTTGAATAGCAACCTGTAACTGTTGTGTTAAACTGGATTATAGAGGAATAGAGTAGAAGCTATTTAGAGGCTATTAGGCTATTAGGAAGCTACTGTAGTTATCCAGGCCAGAGGTGAGCACTTGGATTAAGGTAGTAGCACTGGAGGTGGTGAGAAGTTGTTGGATTGTGACCCTTTCAGTTTGAATACAGTTTATCTTTATTATTTTTCAAATATTTTTTCTTTTGAAAAAATATTATCCTCTTTCTGGGACTTTATTATGCAGGTAGAAGCATATCCATCTGTCCTACCATGTAACTATTATGTTTTCATTCTTTCAGTCCTTTTCTACCATTTTATGGGGAAATTTCTTGATCCAGTCTTCTAACTCACTAGCTTATCCATTCATTTCTCTTATTCTATTTTATTGCTTGTGTTTTTTATTTCACAAATTACATTTTACATCCTAAATATAACTACTATTGAATTTCTTTCTTATTGCCCACCTCTATCCTTTGTTTTGTATTATTCGTTAGCAATCATCATCACTTACTGTACTGTATATCTTTTCTTGTTTTTCTCACTTACTGTCTGTCTGACACTAGAATAGAATATAAATTCCAAGAGGACTGGGATTTTTGTTTTTGTTTTTATTTTTCCGTAACTCTACCCCCTGAACTTATTATAATACCTGAAACACAGTAAGGTTAAAGAGATATTTTTTCAGTGAGTGAATTGAAAGAGTAGTTGGCTTAGATTATCTTGCATTTGAGAGAGTGGGGACATGACAATTTCATTAAGGAAATTCATGCTACTCCTAGTTTTAGAGAAGTATGTAATTACTTTATTGGACTACCCTAGTGACCGTTGTTATACTATGTGCTTAGCTTTACACGAGGCCACCTTTGGAGTATGTCTTTAATATTAAGTGTTATTCAAATACACCCATGTCTGAGAAGGGAAATATAAAGAGGGTAAATGGGAACTGTCAAGTGGAAAATACAGTCAAAGATGTGATATTCTCAAGTAATCTGTGTTTGACAAGCCCTAAGATTATGTAATTTTATCTGTAGTTTGATCATTTCCTGAAATAGAAACGGAGTTATTTAGCCTCTAAACTAGGTGCCGTTTAGGCAGACTAGATGGACAAGCACTTCTATGGGGCCTTCCTCTGTCACTGACTGTTCTTTCATATGTAATCACTCCCATGTTATCTTTTGAAACAATAACGACTCCACTTTTCTCTTTACTTTGTCCATGACAAGACTTCATTAGTTAGGGGGAAAAACCTACTAGTGAGCATGCCTTCTTTTGGAAGACTTCTTTCATCATATAATCTCTTTGGGATACCCTATCCCAGCTTCTATTGTAAAGAAGGGACATTCCTTTAGAATATCTTTACAAACTCTGAGGGCTGCAGAACACCATTTTGCTTTTAAGACACTTACGTTGTGCTAGTATATCTGTTCATTTGCAGACACACACATAAAAGAACATACACATATGTATAAATCTACATCTGTATACATTTCACTTGAAACAGACTTTTATAATGCTGTTTACCCAAGAGTCAAAGCAGGATATGCTTCTCCTTATATGTGTGTTTGTTTTTGCATTATCATTATTTATTATCAATTTGTTTTCCTCTGCCTTTGCACTCCTAAAGATTGATGCCATTTTGGGGTCTAATTAGACAAGCTGTTCTCAATTGCATTTTCAGTGTGTGTTTTCTATAATGCCTGCAGCTATGGCACTGCCCCAAATTGCTTGTGCCGCTGAGGTGCTTGCTCAGCACATCTTCTTCCGGCAGTCATGTCACCTTCGATGAAGTCTCCCTTTCCCTACAGTCTTTTTTATTTGCATTTACGTATGTCAGCCAAATCTCGTTCTTTTGCACTTGGCATTTTAATTAAGGTTTCCTTACCATGAAGTTAGCATAATTTATAGGGAACTGGTCAGAAAATACAAAGAAGAAATCAATAGGAAGACATTTTAATGAATCTTCTAATTATTTTCCCTTTTCAATTCTTTCTTATTAAACTGCATACGTAATATTTTTCAGTCTAAAAGTGTTCTTATATTTCACGGTAATTTGATCTTACCAGAGAGTATTTCCTGATTAAATGGTATATTTAAATTTTCTTTTGTTAAGGAATGGTGATAGTAAGGATCAGCTTAATTTTCATCTCCCTAAAGGGATAATTAAATAAATCCTTAGATATATTTCTTACATAGCATTTAAGAATATTGGTGAACTAGAAAAACATACCCGTGAGTATAAGTTTAGCTTTCAGTTTCTGGGAGGTGCTCTTTGATCCCATTTGGCACTAAGGGTGGGGAGCGGTGCGTGCAGGATGTTATGATTAAGAACTGGAAATATGGAGAGGACTTGCTCAGGAACAGATATATTAAGCAAATAAAATATATGTAAAGGGTTAGAAAACTTCAATAGCAAGATAAGTAAGCTTGTGTATATATCTGTGTGTACACATGGGTACATATAAATTCATCTTTATATTCAACAGATATCAAATTCATGTTCATACCCAATTCATGTTCATTCCATGCTAATCTTCTCTGTATCATTCCAATTTTAGTACATGTGCTGCCAAAGCCAGCACAGTTCATGTTCATTCCAAGCATGTAGAGAATATTTACAAATGTTGACAGTATGCTAGCCCCCCAGAAGAGCGCCAGTAATTTTTAAAACATTAATATTATACAGGCTAAATTTCCTAACCAAAGTGTAGTATGATTAAAAATCAGTAACAAAGACTACCTATGCACGACTAGAAACACACTAAAAAAAAGAGAGAGGAAGACACTAAATAATTATCTGGTTAAAGAGATATTCAGTTGGTAAATTATTAAATTTTTAGAAATGAATGACCAGGAAAACATTGTATGTTAAAATGTGTGAAATATAGTTAATTAATGCAGCGCTTAAGAAAAAAAGACACATTTCATACATTTTTCATGTACCAAAAATAATTGAAACAAATGACAGAAGTATTTTTTTCAAGAAGATAGAAAAAGAGCCACAGTAAAACCTAAATAAGCAAGAATAAGGTGAATATAAAATAACTACAGATATCAATTTCCTCAGCCAGGTTGACAAAAATATTATGAAGTTGGATAATATTAAATATTGTCAAGGGGGTTGGAAAGAGGGATCTTTATTCACTGCTGGTGCAACAAAAACTGATGAAGAGATTCTGAAAAGCAGAGTGTCAGTTACTTAGTGAAACAATGTGCTTACACATCTTGAAATTGAATCTTTAGCATAAACAGAAAAACTCAAAGCTCTCGGAAAGGTACACACAAAGACCATACAGAAATGTTCACTGCACTATTGTTTGGGTAAGCAGATAGAAAGAGAATGGTGTCTCTGCAACAATAATCTTCATGTATTTCAACATATATATAAGACAACAATATACAGTTTTTTGAGAATAAACATATTTAAATAAATAAATAGTAATTAGAAGTTGTATTATTTAAGAGATAGGCCAAGCTGCTATGATAAAGAGTCTCAAACATACAGAGCCTCAAACTAAAATGAAGTTTATTTGTCTCTTAAGTAAAATCCCAGAGGTGAGTAATTACATGTTAATGGGATGGCTCTACCATTAACGGTTGGATTCCAGAGTTCCCGTATGTGGATCTTTGCAGATGTAGGACAACTGGAAGGGTGTGTCCTTCATCTAGCAATATCCTTAACATGTTTATTCTTTAAAATTTTTTTAATGTTTATTCATTTTTGAGAGAGAGAGAGAGAGAGAGAAACAGAGCATGAGTGGGGGAGGGGCACAGAGAGAGGGAGACAGAATCAGAAGTAGGCTCCTGGCTCTGAGCTGTTAGCACAGAGCCCGATGCGGGGCTTGAACTCATGAACCATGAGAACATTCCTCTAGCCAAAGTCAGACACTTAACCAACTGAGCCACCCAGTCTTCCCTAAATATGTTTATGTTTATAAAGCTGTTTATAAATGTGATTGCCTGTAATGTGTTGTAATGATCAAATTGCTATCAGTAATGACTAGCCAAGTATAACTCCATTCTATATTTTCTTTCCTAGGAAAATCAACATTATAAAGACATTTTTATCTATAAAGATTTAGAATTTATGAGGCAATTTTGTGTACATTACCTTATTTCATAATTTTGAGAACACAAATATGAAGCACTCATAATGCATAATTCATAATGTAAACACTAGAAAAAAACTGCCTAAAGTTTCTATAATTCAGTATGTTTCTTATTTGAAGAGTATCTTGGAATACTACTTATGTTTGGCCAGTTAATATACTTTATCCTGTAGCTAAAGTGGGTCCTCTTGTTGGCATTGATATTTGTCTTCACAGAACAGAAGACAAGTTGGGCAGATTTAAAAGTCCAGCTGGATGTCAAAAACATGTCAAACAGAAGTGAAACTCTCCTTCTGAAGGCAAAATTCTGTCTTGTTGACAGCACACTTCCTATTGTGTCATGGTGTAAGTACGACAGTACTGGCATCAATGCCACACTGACTCTATCAACTCACTAATCAGTCCTTGATTGATTAATGATTCTGTCTCCTCAGTGATGGACAGAGCAGTTTGGTGGCATTTCAAGTTCTGCCTCTGTCTGGTGTTTAAGTATCTTATTACTATGTCATAGGAGCACAAGGAAGCAAGTTAAAAAAATTATATAGGAAATTAATACACTTGAGAAACAGCTCAAGAAGTATTTACAAATTTGTAAAATTTATTTATAAGATATGGAGAATATTTGCCTGCATCACTGCATTAATGTGATCATTTTAGGTTACTTAATTCACTTGTCTTTTCCCTTTGAAAGCAATTCAAGAGTAACTAGCATTGACCTTGATTTTATTTATACGTGGTGCCATGATTAATAGCACAAAATTGTTCACTTTATTTTTTCTGTCAGAATATTTTTGATGAATGGGTTGCCTTGATCATATGATATGGACCTTACTCCTCAATTTTCTCAGTCATAATGCTACCTCTGAACAAAATTGAGATTTATTGGTGACCCTCCCTCCAGTCAGGCGAATAGAGCAATAAAATAAAGATGACCAACACAGACCAAAAAAAAAAAAAAAAAAAAGACTTTTCTCTGATACACTTCTTTCCAAATATAGGGGAATTTCTTGATATTCTATTAATGGTTTTGTAATGGCTTTTCCTTTCAATAAAAAAAACTTCATCAAAAACATGTGTGAATCATTTTTCTTCACTGAGGAATGATGTGTGCTGTTTTGCACATTAGAACGGAGAACAAGCATCCCTGGCTTTGCCTGTTGCTGCCTCCCTGACACGGCAGATGCGGCTCTAATGCGAAAAGGCACTTGGAACCTGAAGGCCAGTGTGCAGGGCAGGGTCTGTGGGGGCAGCCGCAGGGGTGCAGTTTCCAGGGAGGCTCTGTCCCATCTTTTAAACCCGAGCACAGCCTAATGCAGCCATGAGTGGCAGGATGACCTGATTGTTTGCCGGCCTTTCCACAAGAAGACTCTGTGAAGATACTGAAAAGAGAAAATGCTTAATATGGAGAAGTATCTAGACTGAGTGACTTAGGGTGTGACCTCTGTCTTTGGGGCTAAGTATTGGGCTAGATGCAAGAGATAATGTGAACTGAGACTTTTCGCTTCCCGTAATAATTTTTTCCATTTCTATAAGCAGATACAACTCTTCCCCAGCCCCCTGCCCAGACCAGGGCCCCTGAGGTGGAAGAGAGCTTTAATGTCTCTATACCTAGCACCATACTTACATTAAGTGGTACTTTGTATGCTTAGCTTAAATATATTTGTGCCAAATGGAATAAGGAGCAACTATTATGTATGTTTACTTGTACTTTGTTTTGTTAAAAAACAAAGGTTTCTGCATGAATTGTTTTCCCAGACATCTGGAAATGTACTCATTGAAGATCCTTGTATTTTATTTAATATTTATTAATGATAGCTTATGACTGAGCTTACTATGATCCTTGCCTTCTAAAAATTGGAGATGGACAGATCTTGAGCTCCTCTCCATGTTTCAGTATGTTATAATCCAGGCCTGAGTGATGGCAGGATAGGCTGGCCGGAGGTCGAGGGTCAGACAGACCCCTAGTAGTAGAATGAGCCAGCAGCGGGAGAAGGTTGGGTAACGGGACCGAGGGAAATCAGTGATGAGCCACCCTGAGCAGGCTGCTGATGACAGAGAAGGCACATCAGGCCAGGAAGCAGTAGTTTGAAAACCAGGTTGATTAGACTATAGCAACAGGGAGTTGTGGCCAGAAAAAATAGAGAGATTCAGCCACAGAGAAGGACCAGCACCTGAGAACATTGGAGGAGTCAGGGTCCCAGAGGATCTGGATCCCTGAACACAGGCCGAGCCGTTCACAAATGTGGAACACAAAACTTAATCTTCATAAAAAGGAGAAAATAGAACTAAAATGTCAGGTTGGCTTCTCAAATCCCCATTACTCAAGTTTAGGATTAACAAAATGAAATCTTCATTTTAGAATTTGGAAGATGTTGAAGTTACAGGTACTAGTTTAGAATTTGAAGCAGCAAAGGGTTAGAATTGATAAGCCAGTCATTCCATTGAAGAACTACATGAACTTCCTCATTCTATGGGGATAAAAACCCATTTTCAAAGGTACTTTCCTCCCTTTCTCCCTCCCTCCTTCCTTTCTCTCTTTCTTTCTTTTTTCTTTTCTTTTCTCCATCATCTATATATTCATTTATCTATATCTTATCTCTATCATCTGGCTATTTATAAAGTATTAACTGTATTTCATTGCTACTAGAGTTCTACACTTAAAAAAAAAATTGAGCCCATGTTCAGGTTCTGGGAGAGTCTTCTCTCACATCTCTCATTGTCACCTCTCACTTTCCCCTGAGTGGTCATGTCTGTTTTGAGCTGTTACCTTATGCTTCCTCATTTGTGA